>NW_027253217.1:0-17142 GCF_044704955.1 Pristiophorus japonicus
AGGGGAGAGGTGAGGGAGGACGGGGAGGGGAGAGTGAGGGAGGACGGGGAGGGGAGAGTGAGGGAGGACGGGGAGGGGAGAGTGAGGGAGGACGGGGAGGGGAGAGTGAGGGAGGGGAGGGGAGGGGAGAGTGAGGGAGGGGAGGGGAGAGTGAGGGAGGGGAGGGGAGGGGAGAGTGAGGGAGGACGGGGAGGGGAGAGTGAGAGAGGACGGGGAGGGGAGAGTGAGGGAGGACGGGGAGGGGAGAGTGAGGGAGGACGGGGAGGGGAGAGTGAGGGAGGACGGGAGGGGAGAGTGAGGGAGGGGAGGGGAGGGGAGAGTGAGGGAGGGGAGGGGAGAGTGAGGGAGGGGAGGGGAGAGTGAGGGAGGGGAGGGGAGGGGAGAGTGAGGGAGGACGGGGAGGGGAGAGTGAGAGAGGACGGGGAGGGGAGAGTGAGGGAGGACGGGGAGGGGAGAGTGAGGGAGGACGGGGAGGGGAGAGTGAGGGAGGACGGGGAGGGGAGAGTGAGGGAGGGGAGAGTGAGGGAGGGAGGGGAGGGGAGAGTGAGGGAGGGGAGGGGAGG
This sequence comes from Pristiophorus japonicus, assembly GCF_044704955.1. Lineage (NCBI taxonomy): Eukaryota > Metazoa > Chordata > Chondrichthyes > Pristiophoridae > Pristiophorus > Pristiophorus japonicus. The sequence continues at coordinate 564 of NW_027253217.1, forward strand.
GGAGAGTGAGGGAGGACGGGGAGGGGAGAGTGAGGGAGGACGGGGAGGGGAGAGTGAGGGAGGACGGGGAGGGGAGAGTGAGGGAGGACGGGGAGGGGAGAGTGAGGGAGGACGGGGGAGGGGAGAGTGAGGGAGGACGGGGAGGGGAGAGTGAGGGAGGGGAGGGGAGGGGAGAGTGAGGGAGGGGAGGGGAGGGGAGGAGTGAGGGAGGACGGGGAGGGGAGAGTGAGGGAGGGAGGGGAGGGGAGAGTGAGGGAGGCGGGAGGGGAGGGAGAGTGAGGGAGGACGGGGAGGGGAGAGTGAGGGAGGACGGGGAGGGGAGAGTGAGGGAGGACGGGGAGGGGAGAGTGAGGGAGGGGGGAGGGGAGAGTGAGGGAGGGAGGGGGAGGGGAGAGTGAGGGAGGAGGGGGAGAGGGACGGGGAGGGGAGAGTGAGGGAGGACGGGGAGGGGAGAGTGAGGGAGGACGGGGAGGGGAGAGTGAGGGAGGACGGGGAGGGGAGAGTGAGGGAGGACGGGGAGGGGAGAGTGAGGAGGACGGGGAGGGGAGAGTGAGGGAGGACGGGGAGGGGAGAGTGAGGGAGGACGGGGAGGGGAGAGTGAGGGAGGACGGGGAGGGGAGAGTGAGGGAGGACGGGGAGGGGAGAGTGAGGGAGGACGGGGAGGGGAGAGTGAGGGAGGACGGGGAGGGGAGAGTGAGGGAGGACGGGGAGGGGAGAGTGAGGGAGGACGGGGAGGGGAGAGTGAGGGAGGACGGGGAGGGGAGAGTGAGGGAGGACGGGGAGGGGAGAGTGAGGGAGGACGGGGAGGGGAGAGTGAGGGAGGACGGGGAGGGGAGAGTGAGGGAGGACGGGGGGAGGGAGTGAGGGGGAGGGGGAGGGAGAGGGAGGACGGGGGAGGGAGAGTGAGGGAGGGGGAGAGTGAGGGAGGGAGGGGAGGGGAGAGTGAGGGAGGACGGGGAGGGGAGAGTGAGGGAGGACGGGGAGGGGAGAGTGAGGGAGGACGGGGAGGGGAGAGTGAGGGAGGACGGGGAGGGGAGAGTGAGGGAGGACGGGGAGGGGAGAGTGAGGGAGGACGGGGAGGGGAGAGTGAGGGAGGACGGGGAGGGGAGAGTGAGGAGGGAGGACGGGGAGGGGAGAGTGAGGGAGGACGGGGAGGGGAGAGTGAGGGAGGACGGGGAGGGGAGAGTGAGGAGGACGGGGAGGGGAGAGTGAGGGAGGACGGGGAGGGGAGAGTGAGGGAGGACGGGGAGGGGAGAGTGAGGGAGGACGGGGAGGGGAGAGTGAGGGAGGACGGGGAGGGGAGAGTGAGGGAGGGGAGGGGAGGGGAGAGTGAGGGAGGGGAGGGGAGGGGAGAGTGAGGGAGGGGAGGGGAGGGGAGAGTGAGGGAGGGGAGGGGAGAGTGAGGGAGGGAGGGGAGGGGAGAGTGAGGGAGGACGGGGAGGGGAGAGTGAGGGAGGACGGGGAGGGGAGAGTGAGGGAGGACGGGGAGGGGAGAGTGAGGGGGGAGGGGAGAGTGAGGGAGAGTGAGGGGGGAGGGGAGAGTGAGCGAGGACGGGGAGGGGAGAGCGAGGGAGGACGGGGAGGGGAGAGCGAGGGAGGACGGGGAGGGGAGATCGAGGGAGGACGGGGAGGGGAGAGCGAGGGAGGACGGGAGGGGGAGGGAGAGCGAGGGAGGACGGGGAGGGAGAGCGAGGGAGGACGGGGAGGGGAGAGCGAGGGAGGACGGGGAGGGGAGAGCGAGGGAGGACGGGGAGGGGAGAGCGAGGGAGGACGGGGAGGGGAGAGTGAGGGAGGACGGGGAGGGGAGAGTGAGGGAGGACGGGGAGGGGAGAGTGAGGGAGGACGGGGAGGGGAGAGTGAGGGAGGACGGGGAGGGGAGAGTGAGGGAGGGAGGGGAGGGGAGAGTGAGGGAGGGGAGGGGAGGGGAGAGTGAGGGAGGGGAGGGGAGGGGAGAGTGAGGGAGGGGAGGGGAGAGTGAGGGAGGGAGGGGAGGGGAGAGTGAGGGAGGACGGGGAGGGGAGAGTGAGGGAGGACGGGGAGGGGGAGAGTGAGGGGGGAGGGGAGAGTGAGGGAGAGTGAGGGGGGAGGGGAGAGTGAGCGAGGACGGGGAGGGGAGAGCGAGGGAGGACGGGGAGGGAGATCGAGGGAGGACGGGGAGGGGAGAGCGAGGGAGGACGGGGAGGGGAGAGCGAGGGAGGACGGGGAGGGGAGAGCGAGGGAGGACGGGGAGGGGAGAGCGAGGGAGGACGGGGAGGGGAGAGCGAGGGAGGACGGGGAGGGGAGAGCGAGGGAGGACGGGGAGGGGAGAGCGAGGGAGGACGGGGAGGGGAGAGCGAGGGAGGACGGGGAGGGGAGAGCGAGGGAGGACGGGGAGGGGAGAGCGAGGGAGGACGGGGAGGGGAGAGCGAGGGAGGACGGGGAGGGGAGAGCGAGGGAGGACGGGGAGGGGAGAGCGAGGGAGGACGGGGAGGGGAGAGCGAGGGAGGACGGGGAGGGGAGAGCGAGGGAGGACGGGGAGGGGAGAGCGAGGGAGGACGGGGAGGGGAGAGCGAGGGAGGACGGGGAGGGGAGAGCGAGGGAGGACGGGGAGGGGAGAGCGAGGGAGGACGGGGAGGGGAGAGTGAGGGAGGACGGGGAGGGGAGAGTGAGGGAGGACGGGGAGGGGAGAGTGAGGGAGGACGGGGAGGGGAGAGTGAGGGAGGACGGGGAGGGGAGAGCGAGGGAGGACGGGGAGGGGAGAGTGAGGGAGGACGGGGAGGGGAGAGCGAGGGAGGACGGGGAGGGGAGAGCGAGGGAGGACGGGGAGGGGAGAGTGAGGGAGGACGGGGAGGGGAGAGTGAGGGAGGACGGGGAGGGGAGAGTGAGGGAGGGAAGTGAGGGGGTTCTATTGGGAACACACCAAGTGATACAAATGACGTGTTGTGTAGTTTGCAGGTGCTGCTGCTGAAATAGGGCGTTCCCTTCTCCGAAGGGTTGGGGGGGGGGGGGGGGGGGTTGTGGGGGGGGGAGGGGAGGGGAGTTAGCGGTCCGGCACTCACAGCGGTGGGGAGTTTAGGGGGCCCTTACTCACAAAGGGTTGTAGTCCAGGGATGTGTCTTCCGAAGCGTCCCACTCGAACACAAACTTCCTGTCGTTGAGATGCCGTGTCCTCCTTCGCTTCTTCACCCCGCCCAGGTAGCGCTCCTGCGGGAACAGCAAGATCCCAGTCAGCAAGGCCCAGGACCGGCCGGTTCCCCCACACCCTTGTCCAGCGGAGGCTGTGGGCCTTTATCCCCCTTTATTGGGACAAGGCACTTGGTCTCACCACCCACTGGCTCCGATTTTAAGTGCCAGTGTGCTGGAATGGGCAGCCCTCTTGCCGCTGGGGATTCGAATACAAAGAGAGCCCAGCTCTGGGGCTTTTCTGTTGCAATGTGTGAATGGAAACAATAAGCTCAATACTGACTGGCGCCTTCAGGAGCGATGGTGTGAAGTCCAACGGGTGGGGTGTTAGAAGGAGAGGGTTTGTAGATGGGAAGCTCAAACTGAACATCACATCAAGAACTGCCAAAGTAATTTGATTCATCGGACCTGAAAATCATCAACCATTGAATACGGAAACAAAAAGCACTGTTCACACTGGGGAGGAAACGCACACGTGTTGTGTGTGTGGACGAGGCTTCAGCTGATCATCCAACCAGTCGAGACACAAGCGCAGTCACACCACGGAGAAACCATGTAAGTGTGGGGATTGTGGGAAAGGATTCAATTACCCTCCTGAGCTGGAAACTCCCTTGTGTATTCATACCGGGGATAGGCCGTTCACCTGCTCAGTGTGTGGGCAGGGATTCACTCGTTCATCCAACCTGCTGAAACACCAGCGAGTTCACACTGGGGAGAGGCCCTTCACCTGCTCAGTGTGTGGGAAGGGATTCACTCCTTCATCCAACCTGCTGAAACACCAGCGAGTTCACACTGGGGAGAGGCCGTTCACTTGCTCAGCGTGTGGGAAGGGATTCACTCGTTCATCCAACCTGCTGAAACACCAGCGAGTTCACAATGGGGAGAGGCCCTTCACCAGCTCAGCGTGTGGGAAGGGATTCACTCGTTCATCCAACCTGCTGAAACACCAGCGAGTTCACACTGGGGAGAGGCCCTTCACCAGCTCAGCGTGTGGGAAGGGATTCACTCATTCATCCAACCTGCTGAAACACCAGCGAGTTCACACTGGGGAGAGGCCGTTCACTTGCTCAGCGTGTGGGAAGGGATTCACTCGTTCATCCAACCTGCTGAAACACCAGCGAGTTCACACTGGGGAGAGGCCCTTCACCAGCTCAGCATGTGGGAAGGGATTCACTCGTTCATCCAACCTGCTGAAACACCAGCGAGTACACACTGGGGAGAGGCTGTTCACCAGCTCAGTGTGTGGGAAGGGATTCACTCAGTCGTCCAACCTCACTACACATCAACTTATTCACAGCAATAAGGGACCTTTAAAATGTTCTGACTGTGAGAAGAAATTTGAAAGCAAAAATGGTCTGCCGATACACCAACGCATTCACACTGGGGAGGGACAGTTCGCCTGCTCTGAGTGTGGGAAGGGATTCACTCAGTCATCCCACTTGCTGAGACACCAACAAGTTCACATGTGACTGCAGGGGTTGGATTCTGCTGTTTTTGCTGCTGTTAATCACATCCATGATTGACCCATGTTCATTTTGACAGTCGGGCTTTGTTGCTGCTGATATTAACCCGATAAATGGCCTGGAGTTTAATATTCTGGATATATGTCAATTAAATCAGCTTTGCTTTTAAAAAAAAACACAGGCGGGGTGGGAGAGAGGACCCAGGAGCCGAGCCCCAAACCCAGCAGCCCCCACCCCAGACCATGATAGCAGCCATACTTTCCGGAGGGCAGCGATGTGTCCCCATGGCGCTCGTTGTCCCAGCCTCCGGCAGGGAGGGGGTGGGTGCAGCAAACCCACCCCCCCACCTCCACAACCAGAGCCCCCGACATTGCTGCATTATCATAGGGACATGGGTACAGGAGGGGGCCATACAGCCCCTCTCGAGCCTGTTACATTAGGAACAGGAGGAGGCCATACAGCCCCTCGAGCCTGTTACATTAGGAACAGGAGGAGGCCGTTCAGCCCCTCGAGCCTGTTACATTAGGAACAGGAGGAGGCCAGACAGCCCCTCGAGCCTGTTACATTAGGAACAGGAGGAGGCCATACAGCCCCTCGAGCCTGTTACATTAGGAACAGGAGGAGGCCATACAGCCCCTCGAGCCTGTTACATTAGGAACAGGAGGAGGCCATTCAGCCCCTCGAGCCTGTTACATTAGGAACAGGAGGAGGCCATTCAGCCCCTCGAGCCTGTTCCACCATTCAATGAGATCGTGGCTGATAGGTGACCTAACCCCATATACCCGCCTTGGCCCCATATCCCTTAATGCCCTTTGGTTAACAGAAATCTATCAATCTCGGATTTAAAATGAACAATTGGCCCCCAGCATCAATTCCCGTTTGCGGAAGAGAGTTCCAAACCTCTCCCACCCTTTGTGTGTAGAAATGTTTCCCAACTTCACTCCTGAAAGGTCTGGCTCTAATTTTCAGACTCTGCCCCTAGTCCCAGACTCCCCAACCAGCGGGAACAGTTTCTCTCTCTCTACCCTCTCTGTTCCCCGAAATATCCTGAAAACTTCCATCAGATCACCCCCTAAATCCCGGGGAACACAACCCCAGTTTGTGTAATCTCCCCTCGTAATGTAACCCTTGGAGTGCGGGTAACACTCTGGTAAACCCACACTGCACTCCCTCCGAGCCCAATATACCCTCCCTCAGGTGTGGGCCCAGAACTGCTCACAGTGCTCCAGGTGTGGTCTAACCAGGGCTTTGTACAGTGCAGCATAACCTCTACCCCTTGTATTCTCATCCCCTGGATATAAAGGCCAGCGTCCCATTAGCCTTCCTGATTATTTTCTGTACCTGTTCATGAGTGTAATGTAACCAAGTTTGCTGATGATACAGAGATGGGTGGGAAAGTAAGTTGTGAGGAGGACACAGAGAGTCTGCAATGGGATAGAGATAGATTAATTGAGTGGGCAGAAATTAGGCAGACGGAGTATAATGTGGGAAAATGTGAGATTATCCACTTTGGCAGGAAGAATAGAAAAGCAAAATATTATTTTAATAGAGATTACAGAATGCTGCGATACAGAGGGACCTGGGGGTACTTGTGCATGAAACACAAAAGGTTAGTATGCAGGTACAGCAAGTGATCAGGAAGGCCAATGGTATCTTGGCCTTTATTGCAAAGGGGATGGAGTATAAAAGCAGGGAGGTCTTGCTACAGTTATACAGGGTATTGGTGAGGCCACACCTGGAGTACTGCGTGCAGTTTTGGTTTCCATATTTACGAAAGGATATACTTGCTTTGGAGGCAGTTCAGAGAAGGTTCACTCGGTTGATTCCGGAGATGAGGGGGTTGTCTTTTGAGGAAAGATTGAGCAGGTTGGGCCTCTACTCATTGGGATTCAGAAGAATGAGAGGCGATCTTATCGAAACGTATAAGATTATGAGGGGGCTCGACAAGCTGGATGCAGAGAGGATGTTTCCCCCTCGTGGGATAATCTTGAATCAGGTGGGCATAATTTCAGAATACGGGGTCGCCCATTTAAGACAGAGAAGAGGAGGAATTTCTTCTCTCAGAAGGTGGTGAATCTTTGTAATTCTCTCAAATCACAGAAGTTTATAACATGGAAGGAGGCCATTTCGGCCCATCGTGTCCGTGCCGGCCGACCAAGAGCTACCCAGCCTAATCCCACTTTCCAGCTCTCGGTCCGTAGCCCTGTCGGTTACGGCACTTCAAGTGCACATCCAAATGTGGTGAGGGTTTCTGCCTCTACCACCCTTTCAGGCTGTGAGTTCCACCCCAGACCCCCACCACCCTCTGGGATAAAAAATGTCCCCAGTAAACCTCCTCCCAATTACTTTAAATCCATGCCCCCTGGTTGTTGACCCCTTTGCTAAGGGAAATAGGTCCTTCCTACCCACTATATCTAGGCCCCTCATCATTTTATACATCATCACAGGCAGTCCCTCGGAATCGAGAAAGACTTGCTTCCACTCTAAACACGAGTCCTTAGGTGGCTGAACAGTCCAATACGAGAACCACAGTCCCTGTCACAGGTGGGACAGATAGACGTTGAGGGAAGGGGAGGGTGGGACAGGTTTGCCGCACGCTCCTTCCGCTGCCTGCGCTTGGTTTCTGCACGCTCTCGGCGACGAGACTCGAGGTGCTCAGCGCCCTCCCGGATGCACTTCCTCCACTTAGGGCGGTCTGGTCTTTGGGCCGGGGACTCCCAGGTGTCAGTGGGGATGTTGCACTTTATATCAGGGAGGGCTTTGAGGGTGGTCCCTGTAACGTTTCCTCTGCCCACCTTTGGCCCGATTGCCCGTGAAGGAGTTCCGAGTAGAGCGCTGGCTTTGGGGAGTCTCGTGTCTGGGGGGGCATGCGGACAATGTGGCCCTGCCCAGCGGAGCTGGTCGAGTGTGGTCAGTGCTTCGATGCTGGAACCTCAATAAGGTCTCCCTTCAGCCTCTCCAGAGAGCTGTGGAGGCTGGGACATTGAATATATTTAAGGCGGAGATAGACAGATTTTTGAGCGATAAGGGAGTGAAGGGTTATGGGGAGCGGGCGGGGAAGTGGAGCTGAGTCCATGATCGGATCAGCCACGGTCGTATTGAATGGCGGAGCAGGCTCGAGGGGCCGAATGGCCGACTCCTGCTCCTATGTCCGAGGTCTTATTTTAATGATCTGTCGCGGTCGCCATTGGCAGGGGCTCCATACCTTGATGGCCTGCAGCTCCTTCGTCTTGTCCTTCTCCTCTCGCATCTTCAACCGCCCCCCTTCCTCGTCATTCCCCTGACTCTCCCGTTCCATTCTCTCCCGGCGCTCTCGCCTCTCCCTCTCCTGTGGGTCCTCTGCAGCGGGACAAGGGGCACTCGTTAATAACCTCCCACAGTCCGTCGGGAGCATAAAGCAACAAAACAAACCAAGCACTCGGGGTTTATTTCTAGAAGAGTAGTGTTGTAAAGCAGAGACGTTATGCTAAACTTGTATCGGAGCTCAGTTAGACCACAGTGGGAGCACTGTGCACAGTTCTGGTCTCCATATACCAGGGTTAGACCACACTTGGAGCACCGTGCACAGTTCTGGTCTCCATATACCTGGGTTAGACCACACTGGGAGCACCGTGCACAGTTCTGGTCTCCATATACCTGGGTTAGACCACACTGGGAGCACCGTGCACAGTTCTGGTCTCCATATACCTGGGTTAGACCACACTGGGAGCACCGTGCACAGTTCTGGTCTCCATATACCTGGGTTAGACCACACTGGGAGCACCGTGCACAGTTCTGGTCTCCATATACCTGGGTTAGACCACACTGGGAGCACTGTGCACAGTTCTGGTCTCCATATACCTGGGTTAGACCACACTGGGAGCACCGTGCACAGTTCTGGTCTCCATATACCTGGGTTAGACTACACTGGGAGCACTGTGCACAGTTCTGGTCTCCATATACCTGGGTTAGACCACACTTGGAGCACTGTGCACAGTTCTGGTCTCCATATACCTGGGTTAGACCACACTGGGAGCACTGTGCACAGTTCTGGTCTCCATATACCTGGGTTAGACCACACTGGGAGCACTGTGCACAGTTCTGGTCTCCATATACCTGGGTTAGACCACACTTGGAGCACCGTGCACAGTTCTGGTCTCCATATACCTGGGTTAGACCACACTTGGAGCACCGTGCACAATTCTGGTCTCCATATACCTGGGTTAGACCACACTGGGAGCACCATGCACAGTTCTGGTCTCCATATACCATGGGCTAGACCACACTGGGAGCACTGTGCACAATTCTGGTCTCCGTATACCTTGGGTTAGACCACACTGGGAGCACTGTGCACAGTTCTGGTCTCCATATACCTTGGGTTACACCACACTTGGAGCACTGTGCACAGTTCTGGTCTCCATATACCTGGGTTAGACCACACTTGGAGCACTGTGCACAGTTCTGGTCTCCATATACCTGGGTTAGACCACACTGGGAGCACTGTGCACAGTTCTGGTCTCCATATACCTGGGTTAGACCACACTGGGAGCACTGTGCACAGTTCTGGTCTCCATATACCTGGGTTAGACCACACTGGGAGCACCGTGCACAGTTCTGGTCTCCATATACCTGGGTTAGACCACACTGGGAGCACCGTGCACAGTTCTGGTCTCCATATACCTGGGTTAGACCACACTTGGAGCACCGTGCACAGTTCTGGTCTCCATATACCTGGGTTAGACCACACTTGGAGCACCGTGCACAATTCTGGTCTCCATATACCTGGGTTAGACCACACTGGGAGCACCATGCACAGTTCTGGTCTCCATATACCTGGTTTAGACCACACTGGGAGCACTGTGCACAGTTCTGGTCTCCATATACCTGGGTTAGATCACACTTGGAGCACCGTGCACAGTTCTGGTCTCCATATACCTGGGTTAGACCACACTTGGAGCACCGTGCACAGTTCTGGTCTCCACATAAAAAGGATATCGAGGCACTCGAGAGGGAGCACAACAGATTTACAGGATGCTACGAGAACTGCGAGGGCGTGGGGGGACCTAATAGAGGTATTTAAAATTTTCTAAGGTTTTGATAGAGTAGGGCAGTGTTTTCACGTGCGGGAACACCAAAACTCGAGGCCATAAGAACAGAAGCTCTGCCATTCAATAAGATCACGGCTGATCTTCGACCTCAACTCCACTTTCCCGCCCGATCTCCAGATCCCTCAATATCCAAAAATCTCTCGATCTCAGCCTTGAATGTACTCAACGACTGAGCCTCCACAGCCCTCTGGGGCAGAGAGTTCCAAAGATTCACCCCCCTCTGAGTGAAGAAATTCCTCCTCATCTCAGTCCTAAATGGCCGACCCCTTATCCTGAGACTGTGTGACCCCTGGTTCCAGACTCCCCAGCCCGGGGGGGGAAAACACCCTCCCTGTATCTACCCTGTATAGCCCCGACATAAAAATGTTATACCAAGCACTGGAGTTTATTTCTGGTGCTTTCAATGAGATCACCTCTCATTCTTCCAAACTCCACAGAACAGAGGCCCATTCTACTCACTATCACCTCGCCTATCCTGATATCTCCTCATGTGGCTCAGTGTCAGATTTTGGCTGATTTACGCTCTCGTCAAGCACCTTGGGACATTTTACCACCATCATCACCTTCGGCAGTTCCTCGAAGCGAGGATGACTTGCATACCACTCCGAAAAGTGATAAGTTCCCAGGTGTTTCGATGAAGGAGCTAATATTCCGGATCCCGAACTACATCCTGAAGGGTGGAAGATGCCTGTGGGTGGATTGTTTTAACGTGGGGTGACCGTTGTACACCAGCCACCACACGGGGCTTGACAGAGCGAGGTCTCGGTCCGGGGGCAAGGGTTAACCAGGACGACTGGAGACCAGCTCTGCTGCACGGACCCAGTGCGCCCACACACATCGCACACAGTGTGGGCTGGGCCCGTGCTCCCTCTAAAGGCCCCGGTCTGCTGATGGTCACGACATCAGCAGTCCCCCGGCACCACACAAATGCTGAGCAGAAGGCCCACGTCAAGGGTTCGGTGCAAATGCGAGTCGGTGATCGGGGAATCGCCGCAGGAGTTACTGCGCAGATACCACGGCGCCCCTGCACGCACAGAAATAGACCCAGCTCGAGTCGCACACCCAGCATTTTCCTTCCCAGCTCCTGGAACAGTTTCCGCTTCTTCCGCTCGTCGTCCTGTACCCGCCGCCGCTCATCCACCTCCTGCTGCCGCCGACGCAGCGCCTCCGCCTCCCGCTCGGCCTTCGACAGGAACTTGGGCTGGTGAGAGAGAGCAGAGGGCAGAGGTCAGGCTGCTGCGAGTCTAGGCAAGGGGGTGGGGTGTGGGTGCAAAGGGAGCTGTGTATCCACGGCGAGCAGGGTTCCCCCTTCCTGTGGAGGCGGGACAATCCGCGATGCACCCTACAGTCAAATAGCCGGCCGACACGCACCGCTCGGGGGCTCGCAGGTGAATTGCGACGGCGTGTGGGCAAGTAACGCAGGAGCTTTTGGGGGTCCGGGGGGGTGGGGGGGAGAGAGAGCATGGGGGGGAGAGAGAGCATGGGGGGGGAGAGAGAGCATGGGGGGGAGAGAGAGCATGGGGGGGAGAGAGAGCATGGGGGGGAGAGAGAGCATGGGGGGGAGAGAGAGCATGGGGGGGAGAGAGAGCATGGGGGGGAGAGAGAGCATGGGGGGGAGAGAGAGCATGGGGGGGAGAGAGAGCATGGGGGGGAGAGAGAGCATGGGGGGGAGAGAGAGCATGGGGGGGAGAGAGAGCATGGGGGGGAGAGAGAGCATGGGGGGGAGAGAGAGCATGGGGGGGAGAGAGAGCATGGGGGGGAGAGAGAGCATGGGGGGGAGAGAGAGCATGGGGGGGAGAGAGAGCATGGGGGGGAGAGAGAGCATGGGGGGGAGAGAGAGCATGGGGGGGAGAGAGAGCATGGGGGGGAGAGAGAGCATGGGGGGGAGAGAGAGCATGGGGGGGAGAGAGAGCATGGGGGGGAGAGAGAGCATGGGGGGGAGAGAGAGCATGGGGGGGAGAGAGAGCATGGGGGGGAGAGAGAGCATGGGGGGGAGAGAGAGCATGGGGGGGAGAGAGAGCATGGGGGGGAGAGAGAGCATGGGGGGGAGAGAGAGCATGGGGGGGAGAGAGAGCATGGGGGGGAGAGAGAGCATGGGGGGGAGAGAGAGCATGGGGGGGAGAGAGAGCATGGGGGGGAGAGAGAGCATGGGGGGGAGAGAGAGCATGGGGGGGAGAGAGAGCATGGGGGGGAGAGAGAGCATGGGGGGGAGAGAGAGCATGGGGGGGAGAGAGAGCATGGGGGGGACAGAGAGCATGGGGGGGAGAGAGAGCATGGGGGGGACAGAGAGCATGGGGGGGAGAGAGAGCATGGGGGGGACAGAGAGCATGGGGGGGACAGAGAGCATGGGGGGGACAGAGAGCATGGGGGGGACAGAGAGCATGGGGGGGACAGAGAGCATGGGGGGGACAGAGAGCATGGGGGGGAGAGAGAGCATGGGGGGGAGAGAGAGCATGGGGGGGAGAGAGAGCATGGGGGGGAGAGAGAGCATGGGGGGGACAGAGAGCATGGGGGGGAGAGAGAGCATGGGGGGGAGAGAGAGCATGGGGGGGAGAGAGAGCATGGGGGGGAGAGAGAGCATGGGGGGGAGAGAGAGCATGGGGGGGAGAGAGAGCATGGGGGGGAGAGAGAGCATGGGGGGGAGAGAGAGCATGGGGGGGAGAGAGAGCATGGGGGGGAGAGAGAGCATGGGGGGGAGAGAGAGCATGGGGGGGAGAGAGAGCATGGGGGGGAGAGAGAGCATGGGGGGGAGAGAGAGCATGGGGGGGAGAGAGAGCATGGGGGGGAGAGAGAGCATGGGGGGGAGAGAGAGCATGGGGGGGAGAGAGAGCATGGGGGGGAGAGAGAGCATGGGGGGGAGAGAGAGCATGGGGGGGAGAGAGAGCATGGGGGGGAGAGAGAGCATGGGGGGGAGAGAGAGCATGGGGGGGAGAGAGAGCATGGGGGGGAGAGAGAGCATGGGGGGGAGAGAGAGCATGGGGGGGAGAGAGAGCATGGGGGGGAGAGAGAGCATGGGGGGGAGAGAGAGCATGGGGGGGAGAGAGAGCATGGGGGGGAGAGAGAGCATGGGGGGGAGAGAGAGCATGGGGGGGAGAGAGAGCATGGGGGGGAGAGAGAGCATGGGGGGGAGAGAGAGCATGGGGGGAGAGAGAGCATGGGGGGGAGAGAGAGCATGGGGGGGAGAGAGAGCATGGGGGGGAGAGAGAGCATGGGGGGGAGAGAGAGCATGGGGGGGAGAGAGAGCATGGGGGGGAGAGAGAGCATGGGGGGGAGAGAGAGCATGGGGGGGAGAGAGAGCATGGGGGGGAGAGAGAGCATGGGGGGGGAGAGAGAGCATGGGGGGGAGAGAGAGCATGGGGGGGAGAGAGAGCATGGGGGGGAGAGAGAGCATGGGGGGGAGAGAGAGCATGGGGGGGAGAGAGAGCATGGGGGGGAGAGAGAGCATGGGGGGGAGAGAGAGCATGGGGGGGAGAGAGAGCATGGGGGGGAGAGAGAGCTGGGGGGAGAGAGAGCATGGGGGGGAGAGAGAGCATGGGGGGAGAGAGAGCAGGGGGGAGAGAGAGCATGGGGGGGAGAGAGAGCATGGGGGGAGAGAGAGCATGGGGGGAGAGAGAGCATGGGGGGGAGAGAGAGCATGGGGGGGAGAGAGAGCATGGGGGGGAGAGAGAGCATGGGGGGAGAGAGAGCATGGGGGGGAGAGAGAGCATGGGGGGGAGAGAGAGCATGGGGGGAGAGAGAGCATGGGGGGAGAGAGAGCATGGGGGGGAGAGAGAGCATGGGGGGAGAGAGAGCATGGGGGGGAGAGAGAGCATGGGGGGGAGAGAGAGCATGGGGGGGGAGAGAGAGCATGGGGGGGAGAGAGAGCATGGGGGGGAGAGAGAGCATGGGGGGGAGAGAGAGCATGGGGGGGAGAGAGAGCATGGGGGGGAGAGAGAGCATGGGGGGGAGAGAGAGCATGGGGGGAGAGAGACATGGGGGGAGAGAGAGCATGGGGGGAGAGAGAGCATGGGGGGGAGAGAGAGCATGGGGGGGAGAGAGAGCATGGGGGGGAGAGAGAGCATGGGGGGAGAGAGAGCATGGGGGGGAGAGAGAGCATGGGGGGGAGAGAGAGCATGGGGGGGAGAGAGAGCATGGGGGGGAGAGAGAGCATGGGGGGGAGAGAGAGCATGGGGGGGAGAGAGAGCATGGGGGGAGAGAGCATGGGGGGAGAGAGAGCATGGGGGGGAGAGAGCATGGGGGGGAGAGAGAGCATGGGGGGGGAGAGAGAGCATGGGGGGGAGAGAGAGCATGGGGGGAGAGAGAGCATGGGGGGAGAGAGAGCATGGGGGGGAGAGAGAGCATGGGGGGGAGAGAGAGCATGGGGGGAGAGAGAGCATGGGGGGGAGAGAGAGCATGGGGGGGAGAGAGAGCATGGGGGGGAGAGAGAGCATGGGGGGGAGAGAGAGCATGGGGGGAGAGAGAGCATGGGGGGGAGAGAGAGCATGGGGGGAGAGAGAGCATGGGGGGAGAGAGAGCATGGGGGGGAGAGAGAGCATGGGGGGGAGAGAGAGCATGGGGGGGAGAAGAGCTGGGGGGGAGAGAGAGCATGGGGGGGAGAGAGAGCATGGGGGGGAGAGAGAGCATGGGGGGGAGAGAGACATGGGGGGAGAGAGAGCATGGGGGGAGAGAGCATGGGGGGGAGAGAGAGCATGGGGGGGAGAGAGAGCATGGGGGGAGAGAGAGCATGGGGGGAGAGAGAGCATGGGGGGAGAGAGAGCATGGGGGGAGAGAGAGCATGGGGGGACAGAGAGCATGGGGGGGACAGAGAGCATGGGGGGGAGAGAGAGCATGGGGGGGAGAGAGAGCATGGGGGGACAGAGAGCATGGGGGGACAGAGAGCATGGGGGGACAGAGAGCATGGGGGGACAGAGAGCATGGGGGGGACAGAGAGCATGGGGGGACAGAGAGCATGGGGGGGACAGAGAGCATGGGGGGGACAGAGAGCATGGGGGGAGAGAGAGCATGGGGGGGAGAGAGAGCATGGGGGGGACAGAGAGCATGGGGGGACAGAGAGCATGGGGGGGACAGAGAGCATGGGGGGACAGAGAGCATGGGGGGGACAGAGAGCAGGGGGGGACAGAGAGCATGGGGGGGACAGAGAGCATGGGGGGACAGGAGGCATGGGGGGGACAGAGAGGCATGGGGGGGACAGAGAGCATGGGGGGGACAGAGAGCATGGGGGGGACAGAGAGCATGGGGGGGACAGAGAGCATGGGGGGGACAGAGAGCATGGGGGGGGGACAGAGAGCATGGGGGGGACAGAGAGCATGGGGGGGACAGAGAGCATGGGGGGACAGAGAGCATGAGGGGGACAGAGAGCATGGGGGGGACAGAGAGCATGGGGGGGACAGAGAGCATGGGGGGGACAGAGAGCATGGGGGGGACAGAGAGCATGGGGGGGACAGAGAGCATGGGGGACAGAGAGCATGGGGGGGACAGAGAGCATGGGGGGGACAGAGAGCATGGGGGGGACAGAGAGCATGGGGGGGACAGAGAGCATGGGGGGGACAGAGAGCATGGGGGGGACAGAGAGCATGGGGGGACAGAGAGCATGGGGGGGACAGAGAGCATGGGGGGACAGAGAGCATGGGGGGGACAGAGAGCATGGGGGGGACAGAGAGCATGGGGGGGACAGAGAGCATGGGGGGGACAGAGAGCATGAGGGGGACAGAGAGCATGGGGGGGACAGAGAGCATGGGGGGGACAGAGAGCATGGGGGGGACAGAGAGCATGGGGGGGGACAGAGAGCATGGGGGGGACAGAGAGCATGGGGGGGACAGAGAGCATGGGGGGGACAGAGAGCATGGGGGGGACAGAGAGCATGGGGGGGGACAGAGAGCATGGGGGGGACAGAGAGCATGGGGGGGACAGAGAGCATGGGGGGGACAGAGAGCATGGGGGGACAGAGAGCATGGGGGGGGACAGAGAGCATGGGGGGACAGAGAGCATGGGGGGGGACAGAGAGCATGGGGGGGACAGAGAGCATGGGGGGGACAGAGAGCATGGGGGGGACAGAGAGCATGGGGGGACAGAGAGAGCATGGGGGGACAGAGAGCATGGGGGGGACAGAGAGCATGGGGGGGACAGAGAGCATGGGGGGGACAGAGAGCATGGGGGGGACAGAGAGCATGGGGGGGACAGAGCAGGCAGGGGGGGGACAGAGAGCATGGGGGGACAGAGAGCATGGGGGGGACAGAGAGCATGGGGGGGACAGAGAGCATGGGGGGACAGAGAGCATGGGGGGGACAGAGAGCATGGGGGGGACAGAGAGCATGGGGGGACAGAGAGCATGGGGGGGACAGAGAGCATGGGGGGGACAGAGAGCATGGGGGGGACAGAGAGCATGGGGGGGGACAGAGAGCATGGGGGGGACAGAGAGCATGGGGGGGACAGAGAGCATGGGGGGGACAGAGAGCATGGGGGGACAGAGAGCATGGGGGGGACAGAGAGCATGGGGGGGGGACAGAGAGCATGGGGAGGACAGAGAGCATGGGGGGGACAGAGAGCATGGGGGGGACAGAGAGCATGGGGGGACAGAGAGCATGGGGGGACAGAGAGCATGGGGGGGGGACAGAGAGCATGGGGGGGACAGAGAGCATGGGGGGGACAGAGAGCATGGGGGGGGACAGAGAGCATGGGGGTGACGGGGGACAGAGAGCATGGGGGGGACAGAGAGCATGGGGGGGGACAGAGAGCATGGGGGGGGACAGAGAGCATGGGGGGGGACAGAGAGCATGGGGGGGGACAGAGAGCATGGGGGGGACAGAGAGCATGGGGGGGGACCAGAGAGCATGGGGGGGGACAGAGAGCATGGGGGGGGACAGAGAG
>NW_027253219.1:2500-17123 GCF_044704955.1 Pristiophorus japonicus
AAATGTCCACCTATAATGCTAAATGTAAAAGTGAATGGCTTACCCGTAGCCATGGAACTGGACACTGGCGCTAGCCAATCCATCATGAATAAAAAGATGTTTGAGAAACTGTGGTGCAACAAGGCATTCAGACCAGCCTGAGCCCCATCATCACGAAACTGAGAACGTACACCAAAGAGCTTATCACTGTCCTGGGCAGCACCAAGGTCAAGGTCACTTACGAGGGCATGGTGCACGAACTGCCACTCTGGATTGTCCCGGGCGATGGCCCCACACTGCTTGGAAGGAGCTGGCTAGGCAAAATCTGCGAGAACTGGGATGATATCCGAGCGCTATCACATGTCGATGAGGCCTCATGTACCCAGGTTCTTAACAAATTTCCTTCCCTTTTTGAGCCAGGCATTGGAAACTTTTCCGGGGCGAAGGTGCCAATCCAATTGATCCAAGAGGCACGACCCATTCACCACAAAGCGCGAGCTGTACCTCACATGATGTGGGAGAGAGTGGAAATCGAGCTGGACAGGCTGCAACATGAGGGCATAATCTCCCCAGTGGAATTCAGCGCGTGGGCCAGCCCGATTGTTCCAGTACTCAAAAGTGATGGCATGGTCAGGATTTGCGGCGATTATAAAGTAACTATGAATCGTTTCTCGCTACAGGACCAATACCCGCTACCTAAGGCAGACGACCTATTTGCGACACTGGCAGGAGGCAAGACGTTCAACAAGCTCGACCTGACTTCGGCCTACATGATGCAGGAGCTGGAGGAGTCTTCGAAGGGCCTCACCTGCATCAACACGCACAAGGGACTGTTCATCTACAACAGATGCCTGTTTGTAATTCGGTCAGCTGTAATGATATTCCAGAGAAACATGGAGAGCCTACTCAAGTCGGTACCACACACGGTGGTTTTTCAGGACGACATATTGGTCACGGGTCGGGACACCGCCGAGCACCTACAAAACCTGGAGGAGGTCCTCTAGCGACTGGATCGCGTATGGCTGCGGCTGAAGAGGTCAAAATGCGTCTTCATGGCAACAGAAGTGGAGTTTTTGGGGAGAAAGATAACGGCAGAAGGCATTTGGCCCACAGACACCAAGACAGAGGCTATCAGGAACGCGCCCAGGCCACAGAATGTCAGCGAGCTGCGGTTGTTCCTGGGACACCTCAACTATTTTGGTAACTTCCTACTGGGGTTAAGCACCCTTTTAGAGCCCCTACATGTGTTATTGTGCAAAGGTGAGAACTGGGTATGGGGAAAAAAAGCAAGTAATTGCTTTTGAGAAAGCCAGAAACATTTTATGCTCCAACAAGCTGCTTGTATTGTATAATCCATGTAA
Organism: Pristiophorus japonicus; assembly: GCF_044704955.1. Taxonomy (NCBI): domain Eukaryota; kingdom Metazoa; phylum Chordata; class Chondrichthyes; family Pristiophoridae; genus Pristiophorus; species Pristiophorus japonicus. Next base: position 3,841 of record NW_027253219.1, read on the forward strand.
AAGACTTGTGCTAGCATGTGATGCGTTGTCGTACAGAGTTGGGTGTGTATTACAACAATGTAACGTTGCGGGGAAGTTGCAACCTGTCGCCTATGTTTCCAGGAGCTTGTCTACGGCCAAGAGGGCCGACAGCATGATTGAGAAAGTGGCATTAGCGTGTGTGTTCAGGGTAAAGAAAATGCATCAGTACCTGTTCAGCCTCAAATTTGAGTTGGAAACCGATCACAAGTCCCTCACATCCCTGTTCGCTGAAAACAAGGGGATAAATACTAATTCCTCAGCCCGCATACAAAGATGGGCACTCGCACTATCAGCGTATAACTATACCATCCACCACAGACCAGACACCGAGAACTGTGCAGATGCTCTCAGTCAGCTATCATTGCCCACCATGGGGGTGGAAATGGCGCAGCCCGCAGACTTGTTGATGGTCATGGAAGCCGTTTGAAAATGATAAATCACCTGTCACGGCCCTCCAGATTAGGACTTGGACCAGCGAAGATCCTCTGCTGTCCCTAGTAAAAAACTGTGTACTGCATGGGAGCTGGGCCAGCATCCCCGTTGAAATGCAAGAGCCAATCAAGCCGTTCCAGCGGTGAAAGGACGAGCTGTCCATTCTGGCAGACTGTCTGCTGTGGGGTCACCGCGTAGTGCTACCAAAAAAGGGCAGGGAGACGTTCATCTCGGATCTCCACAGCACACACCCGGGTATAGTAATGATGAAAGTGATAGCCAGATCCCATGTGTGGTGGCCCAGTATTGACTCTGACTTCGAGTCCTGTGTACGGCAATGCAGCATATGTGCTCAGTTGAGCAACGCGCCCGGAGAGGCACCACTAAGTTTGTGGTCCTGGCCCTCCAGACCATGGTCGAGAATCCATGTCGACTATGCGGGCCCGTTTCTCGGTAAAATGTTCTTGGTGGTGGTGGATGCTTTTTCAAAATAAATTGAACATGAAATAATGTCGGGAAGCACCGCCACCACCACCACCATTAAAAGCCTGAGGGCCATGTTTGCCACCCACGGCCTGCCTGACATACTGGTCAGTGACAACGGGCCATGTTTCACCAGTGCCGAATTTAAAGAATTCATAACCTGCAATAGGATCAAACATGTCACCTCGGCCCCGTTTAAACCAGCCTCCAATGGACAGGCAGAGCGGGCCGTACAAACCATCAAACAGGCCTTAAACGAGTCACAGAAGGCTCACTCCAAACTCGCCTGTCCCGAGTACTGCTCAGCTACCGCACGAGATCCCACTCGCTCACAGGGATTCCCCCGGCTGAGCTACTCATGAAAAGGACACTTAAAACTAGACTCTCGCTGGTTCACCCCAACCTACATGATCAGGTAGAGAGCAGGCGGCAGCAACAAAATGTAAACGATGCTCGCGCCATTGTGTCACGGGAAATTGATCTGAATGACCCTGTGTATGTGCTAAACTATGGACATGGTCCTAAGTGGATCGCGGGCACGGTGATAGCTAAAGAAGGGAATAGGGTGTTTGTAGTCAAACTAGACAATGGACAAATTTGCAGAAACCACCTGGACCAAATGAGGCTGCGGTTTACAGACTGCCCTGAACAACCCACAGCAGACACCACCTTTTGAGAGTCCACAACACACACCCAAAGGATCAATGACACCACGCTGGACCAGGAAATCGAACCCATCATGCCCAACAGTCCAGCATGGCCAGGCTCACCCAGCAGCCCTGCAGGGCCAACAACACGCCAGCGCAGCGAGGGCACAGCCAACACACTAGAACAGACACTTGTACCGAGGCGGTCCACCAGGGAAAGAAAGGCTCACCTTGTAAATAATTTTCACTTTGACTTTTGGAGGGGGAGTGATGTTGTATATCTGTAAAGCATGCACTCCCATGTTCCGCCACCAGGGAGCTCATCCCCTGAATTCCCAAGGGATCCCAGCATCCCTTGGGTGCACTGTATATAAGCCGGCCCCCAAGGCCTGTTCCTCACTCTGGAGTGTCTTATTAAAGCCTGAGGTCACTGTTACTTTAACCTCCCTGTTTGCAGCCTCATCTGTGTTAGGAACATAATAGGCGGGAAGAAGAGAGTGTGACTGGGAGGGAGAGTCAGAGAGACAGGAGGAGGTATGGAGAGAGATTGAAACTGGGGGGAAGAGAGAGAGAGAAAGAAAGGTGGAGGGAGAGAGTGAGGGAGACTGGGGGAGAGTGAGGAATTAGGGAGAGAGAGATACTGGGGAGAGAGAGAGGCTGGCTGGAAAGAGAGAGAGAGAGGGGAGACTGGGGGAGAGCGGGAGACTGGCATGGAAAAAATAGGGAGGGAGTCTGGGGAGGGAGGAGGGAAGGAGACGGTGAGAAAGAGAGAGGAAGTCTGGGGAGAGGGAGAGAGAGAGAGGGAGTGTGAGGTTGGGAGAGAGAGAGAGAGAGAGAGAGAGAGAGAGAGAGAGAGAGAGAGAGAGAGAGAGAGAGAGAGAGAGAGAGAGAGAGAGACTGGGTGGAGAGATGGAGTGAGGGAGCGGGAGACTGGGGGAGAGACAGAGAGGGAGACTGGGGGAGAGAGAGTGATGAGGAGAGAGAGACTGGGTGGAGAGAGAGGTGGAGTGAGAGAGAGGAGACTGGGGGAGAGACAGAGAGGGAGACTGGGGGAGAGACAGAGAGGGAGACTGGGGGAGAGAGAGTGAATGACTGGGAGAGAAAAAGAGAGGAGTGTGGGGAGAGAGAGAAAGAGACATGGAGGGAGAGAGAGAGGGAGACTGAGGTAGAGAGAGGTGGTGACTGGGGAGAGAAGGAGAGGGAAAATGGAGAGAGACAGAGGGAGGGAGGGAGAGAGAGAGAGACTGGGGGAAGGAAGAGAGACAGATGAAGTATGAGCGACTGGGGAAGAGAGAGGGAGACTGGGGGAAGAAGGGAGACTGAGCGCGAGATAGAGAGAGAGAGAGAGAGAGAGAGAGAGAGAGAGAGAGAGAGAGAGAGAGAGACTGTCAAGAGATAGAGGGAGGGAGACTGGGGAGGGGGGGGGATGTGGAGAGAGTGTGAGACTGGTGGGAGAGGGAGAGAGATTGACTGTGAGAGAGACAGACAGTGAGAGACAGAGAGAGAGAGAGAGAGAGAGAGGTAGAGAGAGAGAATGGGGGAAGGAGAGAGACTGGGGGAGAGAAAGAGAGAGAAAAACTGATGCGAGAGAGAGAGAGAGAGAGAGAGAGAGAGAGAGAGAGAGAGAGAGATGGGGGCAGGGGGGGAAGAGAGAGAGATGGGGGAGAGAGAGAGGGAGAGAGAGAGAGAGGGAGGGACAGAGACTGGGCGAGGGTGAGAGATTGGGTGAGAGAGAGAGAGACTGGAGAGAGAGAGCTGTAATAAGTATAGCTCCACCCAGTGGACAACTGTGGCACTGCGGCCATTGCTGTTTACAACAATAAAGAGGGAACAAGTCAGGTGACAGTTCCTGAAGTTATCAGCCATCTTAAAGCCTGTGTGTTTGTGATGTCGTACTGAAAACATAACAATGGCGATAAGAATGGGATAATCAGATAACAAAGTTGAAATTTTTGTTGGTGGATGATTCAGCCAACTGACGGAGAGACTTTTAAGTAACAGCTAAAAGATCCAAGGGTAAATTGCAAGAACACTTGTCTGAACTGGCAGAGTCCAGATGGCCACACCTATGGGAATAATAGGGTGCTTGGGGAAGCTTCAACGTGACCGTGAAAGTTTCGGAGCATATGTGGTGCAGCTAGAAATGTTTTCCACCATAAATGGTATCATCGAAGTCCCCAATGATGAAAACCATAACCGGGTGGAGTTGGAAAGACAACGGGCGATTTTCTTAACTGAAGCAGGGCCCGAGGTGTATGAAACTCAGAAAAATTTGCTTGTGCCTGTCAAGCCAAAGGACACATCACTTAAGTAAACAGCACTACAATCCTGAGCCCCTGGAAATTGCTGAAAGTTATCGTTTCGGAATACGAGATCAGTTAACCAATGAAAGTATCATTGCAGCATTAAAAAAGCTATCCACTTTAATTTCGGAAACTTTCAGGACCGAGCATTGTGTGACCGCTTTGTTTGTGGGATGAAAAATGATGCGATCAGAAGAAAGTTATTGACAACTCCTAACTTGACTTTTGATTTAGCTTGTTAGACAGCTATGTCAATGGACATGGCCGACCAATATTCCTGAGAATTTCGTACCATTTCCAGTCATCAGACAACCGAGGTGAATCGCCTGCAGGTTAAAAGTAAAAGGCAGTTGGGCCCCAAGATTTCAGCAACTGGCGAAGGTAACAGAGCATTGAAGTCCTGCTATCGGTGCCTGGGACAACACATTGCTCAAAGTTGTTCATATGTGAAGGCAGAGTGCTGCTTCTGCAGGAAAACTGGGCATCTTGCGAAGGCATGCTGACTGAAGAGTAAACCAGCTTTCAAAGCTATAAGTAGCAATCCCCAGAGACTACATAGCATGGAAGAAAAACAACAGGACGAGGAGGTTTTAGAGCTACACATCATCAGGAACACGAGGTTAACAGCGATTCGAAAAGTATCAGCATCCACGTAGATGTTGCAGTAACCAAGAGACCCATGGAAATCGACACTAGTGCATCCATGAGTGTAGTACCGGAATCGCTATACCTCGACAAATTGCGTGATTTCCCACTGGAGAAATCCAAGATAGAGCTGCGAAGCTACTTGGAAGAGAACATTCCTGTGGTAGGTCGTATCACCGTACTGGTGAAATACAAGGATCAATTTCAGTGCTTGCCTCTATTAGTAGTGACAGGAGACAAGCCTGCCTTACTAGGAAGAAATAGGTTGGGATCACTGAAGCTGGATTGGAGTGAGATTTTTCATGTTGAAACGGGATTGGCATCAAAGGATGGTGTCATCAAGAAGTATCCGAAAGTATTCTGCGAAACAGGCAGTCCGATCCAAGGCTTCAAGGCAAGTGTCAGGGTACAGAAGGACACCTAGACCAGTTTACTATAAGCCACGCCCATACCATATGCTCTCAAGGAGAAAGTTGAGCAAGAACTCAAAAGACTAGTGACTGATTATCTCTAAGATAGATCTATGTAATTGGGCTACATTGTTGTTGTACCCAAGTCCGATGGTAAGGCAAGGCTGTGTGGTGATTATAAAGTAACCGTAAACGAGGTTCTAGAGGGTAATCTCCCCAATACGTTGCCAAATGTAGAAAATTTGTTCACAACACTGACAGGTGGTCAGATCTTCTCAAATTTGGATCTTATGAATGCCTACTTACAACTTGAACTAGATGAGGAGTCCAAGTCATGCTTGACTATAACTACTCATCTGGGCCTATATCAATTTAATAGGCTACCGTTTGGAATGTCTTCCGCCCCTGCCATATTCCAAGGGGTGATAAACCAGATTTTTTGCAAGGTATTGAAGGGGTAGTATGTTATTTAGATGACATATTAATTTCAGCACCAAACAGGCAAATTCATAATAACATATTGAACGAAGTCTCAAACGGCTAGAGAAGCACAAAGTACAAGTGACTGCTCACAAGTGTGAGTTATTTCAAAACTCAGTGGAGTACTTAGGGTACAGAGTAGACAAAGATGGTTTACATCCAACCAAGGGAAAGCAGGATGCAATCAGAAATGCACCCACTCCCAAGAATGTCACCGAACTTGGATCATTTTTGGGTCTTTTGAACCATTATGGGAAGTTCCTACCAAATTTGGCTACATATTAAATCCACTGAATGAACTATTGAAAAAACAGGTCCATTGGAAATGGTCAGAAGAATGCGACACAACATTCAAGGAGTGTAACATAGAAACATAGAAATTAGGTGCAGGAGCAGGCCATTTGGCCCTTCGAGCCTGCAACGCCATTCAATAAAATCATGGCTGATCATTCAACCTCAGTACCCCTTTCCTGCTTTCTCTCCATACCTCTTGATCTCTTTGGCCGTAAGGGCCATATCTAACTCCCTTTTGAATATATCTAACGAACCGGCCTCAACAACTTTCTGCGGTAGAGAATTCCACAGGTTAACCACTCTGAGTGAAGAAGTTTCTCCTCATCTCGGTCCTAAATGGCTTATCTCTTATTCTTAGACTGTGACCCCTGATTCTGGAACTCCCCAGCAACGGGAACATTCTTCCTGCCTCTAACCTGTCCAATCCCGTCAGAATTTTATATGTTTCTATGAGATCCCCTCTCATTCTTCTAAACTCCAGTGGATACAAGCCCAGTTGATCCAGTCTCTCCTCATATGTCAGTCCTGCTATCCCGGGAATCAATCTGATGAACCTTCACTGCACTCCCTCAATAGCAAGAATGTCCTTCTTCAGATTAGGAGAACAAAACCGAACACAATATCCCAGGTGTGGCCTCACCAAGGCTCTGTACAACTGCAGTAAGACTTCCCTAGTCCTATACTCAAATCCTCTAGCTATAAAGGCCATTTGCCTTCTTCACCACCTGCTGTACCTGCATGCCAAACTTCAATGACTGATGAACAATGACACCCAGATCTCGTTTCATTTCCCCTTTTACTAATCTGTCACCATTCAGATAATATTCTGACTTCTTGTTTTTGCCACCAAAGTGGATAACCTCACATTTATCCACATTATACTGCATCTGCCATGCATTTGCCCACTCACCTAACCTGTCCAAGTCACCCTGCAGCCTCTTAGCATCCTCCTCACAGCTGACACCACCACCCAGCTTAGTGTCATCTGCCTCAAGCTTGGAAATATTACACTCAATTCCTTCATCTAAATCATTGATGTATATTGTAAATAGCTGGGGTCCCAGCACTGAACCCTGCGGCATCTCACTGGCCATTGCCTGCCATTCTGAAAAGGACCCGTTTATTCCAACTCTCTGCTTCCTGTCTGCCAAGCAGTTCTCTATCCACACCAAAACATTACCCCCAATACCATGTACTTTAATTTTGCACACTAATCTCTTGTGTGGGACCTTGTCAAAAGCCTTTTGAAAATCCAAATACACCACATCCACTGGTTCTCCCTTGTCCATTCTACTAGTTACATCCTCAAAAAATTCTAGAAGATTTGTCAAGCATGATTTCCCTTTCATAAATCCATGCTGACTTGGACCGATCCTGTCACTGCTTGCCAAAAGCGCTGCGATTTCATCTTTAATAATTGATTCCAACAATTTCTCCACCACCGATGCCAGGTTAACCGGTCGATAATTGCCTGTTTTCTCTCTCCCTCCTTTTTTAAAAATTGGTGTGACATTTTCTACCCTCCAGTCCATAGGAACTAATCCACAGTCAATAGAATGTTGGAAAATTATCACCAATGCATCCACTATTTCTAGGGCCACTTCCTTAAGTACTCTGGGATGCAGACTATCAGGCCCTAGGGATTTATCGGCCTTCAATCCCATCAATTTCCCTAACACAATTTCCTGACTAATAAGGATTTCCTTCAGTTCCTCCTTTTCGCTAGACCCTCGCACCCAGAGTATTTCCGGAAGGTTATATGTGTCTTCCTTAGTGAAGTCAGATCCAAAGTATTTAAGAACATAAGAATTAGGAACAGGAGTAGGCCATCTAGCCCCTCGAGCCTGCTCCGCCATTCAATAAGATCATGGCTGATCTGGCCGTGGACTCAGCTCCACTTACCCGCCCGCTCCCCGTAACCCTTAATTCCCTTATTGGTTAAAAATCTATCTATCTGTGACTTGAATACATTCAATAAGCTAGCCTCAACTACTTCCTTGGGCAGAGAATTCCACAGATTCACAACCCACTGGGAGAAGAAATTCCTTCTCAACTCGGTTTTAAATTGGCTCCCTCGTATTTTGAGGCTGTACCGCCTAGTTCTAGTCTCCCCGACCAGTGGAAACAACCTCTCCGCTCTATAAGATCACCCCTCATCCTTCTGAACTCCAACGAGTAAAGACCCAGTCTATTTGTTCAATTGGTCTTCCATTTCTTTGTTCCCCATTATAAATTCACCTGATTCTGACTGCAAAGGACCTACGTTGGTCTTCACTAATCTTTTTCTCTTCACATAGCTATAGAAGCTTTTGCAGTCAGTTTTTATGTTCCCAGCAAGCTTCCTCTCATACTCTATTTTCCCCCTCCTAATTAAACCCTTTGTCCTCCTCTGATGTATTACAAAATTCTCCAGTCCTCAGGTTTGCTGCTTTTTCTGGCCAATTTATCTGCCTCTTCCTTGGATTTAACACTATCCCTCATTTCCCTTGTTAGCCACGGTTGAGCTACCTTCCCCTTTTTATTTTTACTCCAGACAGGGATGTACAATTGTTGAAGTTCATCCATGTAATCTATCAATGTCTGCCACTGCCTATCCACTGTCAACCCTTTAAGTATCATTTGCCAGCCTATCCTAGCCAATTCACGTCTCATACCATCAAAGTTACCTTTCCTTAAGTTCAGGACCCTAGTCTCTGAATTAACACTGTCACTCTCCATCTTAATAAAGAATTCTACCATATTATGGTCACTCTTCCCCAGGAGGCCTCGCACAACAAGATTGCTAATTAGTCCTCTCTCATTACACAACACCCAGTCTAGGATGGCCAGCTCTCTAGTTGATTTCTCGACATATTGGTCTAGAAAGCCATCCCTAATACACTTCTGGAAATCCTCCTCCACCACAGCCAATTGATAGAGAGCACCATGTATGTTCTAAGGAGATCAAGCTAGCATGTGATGCCTCTCCATATGGAGTTGGGGTAGTAATCTCTCATGTACTACATAGTGGGGAGGAGAGACCAATTGCTTTTGCTTCATGCACTCTCAGCGCCAGTGAACGTAATTATGCGCAAGTCGAAAGGGAAGCTTTGGCATTAATTTTTGGGGTCAAGAAGTTTCACAAATACTTGTATGGTCATAAGTTTACCATTGTTATGGACCATAAGCCCCTGACAGCAATCCTCCATCCAAAGTCCCCAGTTTCAATATTAGCTGCAGCCCGAATGCAGAGATGAGCTTTGATTTTGTCAGCATATATACCGTATATACTCGTGTATCCTACGATCTCACGTATCATGCGACCCCTAAATTTTCGTCCCCAAAACAGGATTTTATCATATATCTCATGTATCATGCGAGTCACTTTTTTGAGATACCAGATGACACTAGGCTAGGCTTTCAAACAAGTTTAACAAGTACCCAACACGTAACAAGCGGAACAAAGCAACAACGTTAAAGCTGCAAAGCTGTTTGGTGTCGGAGAAAGCTGTGTCCGAAACTGGAGAAAACAAAAAGAAAAATTGAAGGAAACTCCTTCCTATAAATGCGCAAATCGCGGGTCACGATCTAAAATAAGACTTTATGCTTTACGAGAAGCAAGAAGTGTTAAGAAGAAAAACAAAAATTGCACAGAAACTCCCAAAAGAATTAGAAGAAAAAGTGACTAGTTTTCAAACATTTGTAATCAAACATCGCAAAGCTAACAGCTATAAGTTATCGTGCATTGGAAACATGGATGAGACACCCGTGAATTTTGATATGCCATCAAACTCAACCGTTAATAAAGTCGGCGAGAAAAGTATTTTTATCAAAACTACAGGGCATGAAAAGACACATTTTACGGTTGTTTGGAAAGCTGATTTGGAAAGCGTAAACATTACGTGTGTATCAGCAAGTAAAACAGCAGTTTTATCAAAATCATCTTTACTTGATATACATATGTACTATTTGACTTACCGTAAATGGATACGGTCTGCTTAACAGCCTAACAGCCTAATCTTGGCCAGCACTTCACACCCGCAAATTTTGTATCTCGCGTATCATGCTACCCCCCAAATTTAGGTTACAATTTAGGTCTTCAAAAGTCGCATGATACGCGAGTATATACGGTATATATTGAATACAGATGATCAGCTGATCACAGTAATGCTGATGCAATGTTTAGATTGCCTTCCCCATCACAAGTTACACCCGATAGGAAAGAAGTGTTCTATTTTTCATACATTGATGAACTGCCAGTCACAGCTGAAGAGATTGGTAGAGCAACCAAACGTGGCCCAGCCATCGCAAATGGCTGGCCAAACCAGGTAACAGACAAAAATATTCACCCATTCTTCATTTGTAGGAATGAATTATCAATCGATAAAGATTGTATCATGTGGGGTGCAAGAGTGGTTATACCAAATAAATGCAGATCCAACTTATTAAGAGATCTTTGTGACCAGCACCTGGGAATGTGCTTGGCCAAGAGTTTTGCACGCAGTTACTTATGGTGGCCAGGTCTAGATAAAGATAAAGATATAGAGTACATCATCAGTCAGTGTAAAACATGTCAGTCGGTAAGCAAGAAACCACCATCACTACCATTACAGCCATGGAAATGGCCTCCCAGGGTGTGGCAAAGGCTACATATTGATTTTGCTGATCTAGAAGGACAACAATTGTTCATTGTGATTGAGCCATTCAAAGTGGGCTGAGGTGTTTCCAATGCGGAAAATATCAGTAAAACATTAGACATTTTGTGAAGATTATTTTCTTCATTTGGCCTCCCAGAAGAAATTGTTTCTGATAATGGACCACAATTTTGTTCTGAAGAATTTGCACAGTTCACAAGCAAAATTGGTGTGAAACATACCAAGGTTCCACTGTACCACCCTGCTTCAAATAGTGCAGCAGAGCACATAGTATAAATTGTAAAACGTGTCCTCATCAAACACATGTTGGATCCCAATCCAAAAAAACGTCATTGGATCACAAATTGCCTAATTTTCTAATTATGTATCGTGATACTCATACAACTACTGGTAGAACACCAGCAGAGTTGTTTCTCAAATGACAGCCACGAACCAGATTCTCGTTGTTAAAACCAAACTTGACACAGTCCGTAGAAGAGAAACAATTAAGACAGAAAGAGAATCATGCTAGAGGTAGAGTAAAAGAGAGAAGTGTGAAATTAAATCAGAAGGTGAGAGTGAAGAATCATCACCATAAATGGTTAAAGTGGTTACCAGTAGAGTGGTGAAGATATGTGATCCTCGCACATATTTGGTCAAGATGTTTGATCATGTGTCGGGGAGGACAAAAACCCCCTCATTTTACCCAGAAGGAAAAGGGCTGTGGGATCAGTCTGTGCTGTGAATTGAAACCGATACGGTTTGACCTTGGCAGAGCAGTGACTGGACGGGGGAGGTCACCGGAGGGCCAATGGTGGGACAAAGTCAGCCCGAAGCATGGGGCTTTCAAGCCAATGGGAGAGCACTTGCTCGAAAACTGTGGGACTGACTCACAGCCATTGTCGGACTATTGTCTTCCCCATGTTTACACTATGGAAGGAAATTATGCAGACCTTCAGAAAACTAGGGAACCCAAAACAACCCAAGGGCCTACACAATTGCTACAGGAGGCCAACGCAATCAACACCCATTCAAACCTTGAGTAGGTTAACATCAGTGGAAAAAACCCACAATAATCTAAAACTGCTGCATTTTTCAAAATCACAAAGCCCACCAATGGGAAGAATCGATTTCAGCAGGAGAGGCGGACTGGATAATCTGGCTATAAAAAGGGGTTTCTGACGTAGTTTGTGTGGTTCCCTGCCCTCATGATCCAACAACCAGCAAGCCTCTTGACATTGAAGGAAAACCAGTGTCCAAAGACACCGAAGATAGAAGAAACAAACCACCAGACTTGCAGAAGGCACAGTAGTGAGTATAACCTCTGGTCCCCGGAACTCCCAACTCAGTTAGGCCAGGAAAGGTGGGAGGTTGGGCATTGTACTGCTAAACTTGTGTAAAGATTTTCGTTGTGTCCGTTTAGTGGGATTTAGGGGGATTGTTTTGTTGGTGTATTGCTGTTTGTTGATACACCTTGTCAAATAAATTGGAAGCCTAAAGTTCCTCTTGGAATCACCTTGTCTCAGTTCTATTGTATTACATCTCCTGATTGTGAGTCTTATGTCAGAACAGTGTAAGGGAAGCTAGGAGCGCCTCGAAAACGCTCAACTGTGTGTCACAGGCTAGGGAAGAAGGGGATAGGAGTGTTTGACACTCACAGGTGCCTCACAGGCTAGGCATAAGCTGTGGGGATGCACGAGTCTCAAAACCCCCTTCATAAGCTGTGGACACAGTCTCTCCAGGGTGCTCTTGCAGCACTCAGGGTACCTCACAGGCCAGGCATAAGCTGTGAGGGCAGAAGCCCAGAGAGAGACACCCAAGGCACAACAACACTCCCTGAGAACCCCTTTAGGTTTGTTCATATTGATCATATTTTACCTACAGACATGGAAGGAGTTGAAGGTGCGAATGATTCGATTATTTCTGACTCATCTGAAAGTTTTGATACAAGTAGAGTATCAGTAGCATATCCTACATCAAATATACTGGAAACAAGTCCAAGAGAAAGTCAGAATTTAAGTCAGAGTCCGAGTCAGGCAGACAAACAGTTTGAAGTTGTAGAGAGTTCAAATGTAAATCAAGGGCATCCCATGGCGGGAAACTTTCCTCAGGATCAGCCTTGAATGAGTCTAAATTTGACACTATGTTTGGAAGGTTCTGTTCAAGAGCGAAGGTATCTTCTTCGAAACATAAAACAAGTGGTTAAGCTTGATTTGTAAATATGGCAAAATAAGTCCATATCCTTTGTTATGCATAAGCATGCAAGTTATGTATGATGATTGTTAGTTATAATTACTTCTTCATTAATGGGAGAGAAGTGTAATATATATAGCTGTGGACTACTGTGGCACTGCAGCCATTGCTGTTTACAACAATATACAGGTTCAGGTCACTTGACAGGGCTTCCTAAAGTTATCAGCCATCTTAAAGCCTGCATGTGTTTCTGATGTCGTACTGAAAATATAACAAGAGACTGGGGCAGAGAGAGAAGGTGACTGGACAGAGAGAGAGAGGGGGTGAGAGAGGGAGACTGGGGCAGAAAGAGAGAGAGAGAGAGCGAGAGATGGAGAGAGAGAGACTGGATGGACAGAGAGATGGAGTGAGAGAGGGAGAGGGCGACTGGGGGAGAGAGAGCGCGCGAGAGATGGAGAGAGAGAGAGAGAGAGAGAGAGAGAGAGAGAGAGAGAGAGAGAGAGAGAGAGAGAGAGAGAGAGAGAGAGAGAGAGTGAGAGAGAGACTGGGAGACTGGGGGAGAGAGAGAGGGGGAGACTGGGGGAGAGAGAGACTGGGTGGAGAGAGACTGTGAGAGAGAGAGAGAGAGACTGGGGTAGAGAGAGGTGACTGTGGAGAGGGAGAGAAACTGGGGGGAGAGAGCGGAGGGAGGGAAAGAGGGAGAATGGGGGAGGGAGAGAGAGAGAGAGAGATGAGCTGTGAGAGACTGGGGAGAGAGAGAGA
>NW_027253220.1:0-17122 GCF_044704955.1 Pristiophorus japonicus
GGGGGAAGGATAGGAGGGAAGGAAGAGGGGGAAGGAGAGGAGGGAAGGAAGAGGGGGAGGAGGAGGGAGGGAAGGAAGAGGGGGAGGAGAGGGAAAGAGAGGAGGGGAGGAGAGGAGGGAAGGAAGGAAGGAAAGGAGAGGAGGGAAGGAAGAGGGGGAGGAGAGGAGGGAAGGAAGGAAGGAAAGGGGGGAAGAGAGGAGGGAGGAAAGGAAGGGAGGGGGGAAGAGAGGAGGGATGGAAGGAAAGGGGAGGAGAGGAGGGATGGAAGGAAAGGGGGAGAGGAGGAGGGATGGAAGGAAAGGGGGAGGAGAGGAGGGGATGGAAGGAAAGGGGGGGAGGAGGGAGGGATGGAAGGAAAGGGGGAGGAGAGGAGGGATGGAAGGAAAGATGGGAGAAAGGGGGAAGGAAGGGGGAGGGAGGGAAGGAAGGAGGGAGGAAGGAAGGGGGAGGAGGAGGGAAGGAAAGGGGGGAGGAGGAGGGAAGGAAAGGGGGGAGGAGGAGGGAAGGAAAGGGGGGAGGAGGAGGGAAGGAAAGGGGGGAGGAGGAGGGAAGGAAAGGGGGGGCGGAGGGAGGGAAGGAAAGGGGGGAGGAGGAGAGGGAAGGAAAGGGGGGAGGAGGAGGAAGGAAAGGGGGGAGGAGGAGGGAAGGAAAGGGGGGAGGAGGAGGGAAGGAAAGGGGGGAGGAGGAGGGAAGGAAAGGGGGAGGAGGAGGGAAGGAAAGGGGGGAGGAGGAGGGAAGGAAAGGGGGGAGGAGGAGGGAAGGAAAGGGGGGAGGAGGAGGGAAGGAAAGGGGGGAGGAGGAGGAGGGAAGGAAAGGGGGGAGGAGGAGGGAAGGAAAGGGGGGAGGAGGAGGGAAGGAAAGGGGGGAGGAGAGGAGAAGGGAAGGAAGGGGGGGAGGAGGAGGGAAGGAAAGGGGGGAGGAGAGGAGAAGGGAAGGAAGGAGGGGAGGAGAGGAGAAGGGAAGGAAGGGAGGAGAGGAGAGGAGAAGGGAAGGAAGGGGGGGAGGAGAGGAGAAGGGAAGGAAGGGGGGGAGGAGAGGAGAAGGGAAGGAAGGGGGGAGGAGAGGAGGGAGGGAAGGAAGGGGGGAGGAGAAAGAGAGGGTGGGAGACGGAGGCTGAACGCGGGGGAAGGGGGGTGGTGGGGGAGAGCCGGATCAGGAGCTGAAGATGAAGAGGAGGAAGGCCCAAGTCAGATCTTCACGCGCCCCCCCCCCGCCCCGGATGAGCCCATTCGACCAGGGGCGCCCTCCCACACACCTTCGGCGGTCTGGAGCTACTGCACATGCGTGCACGCTCTAGCGCGCATGTGCAGAGGTCCCGGCACTGTTTTCAGCGCCGGGATCTGACTCCTACACCAGCTTGTGCTGCGCTGCGCCAAGGGCCTTCAACGTACCAGCAGCGGGGAGAATACCGAGTTAAGTTTTAGGCGCGATTTTTCTTCTACAAAGTCGGCGCACCTCTAAGCGGGGGTGCAAACTTGGGCCCTTAGAAACAAAGCTTGGGGACGCAGAGGTAAGTAAAATGAATAGGCAAGTTGAAACACGGCAGACAGGCTGACAAAAATGGTACAACAGGAAAGTGTTACATAAAAGTGCGACAGTTGTACCAAGAAAGCACTTAGCCTCTAACTGCCCTCAGGGTGTGCCCAAACAGGATGTACTCCAAGTTACCATGAGCAATAGCATGGGCTGTAGAAAACTTTTCAACATTCAGTACTATAATAATGTATCACAGAGCAATCAGCAACTCAGCATGTACCCGCTCAGCTGAATCCATGGGAAAATTAATTTATAACAAAGAGGGTTAAATGAATAAAAATCATAAAATAAATCATGCAGAACTAGATATGCACACAGTCATCTTGTCCAGGTAATCACTGGTTACTGGGATGCATTGGTTCACAGCATTTCAGTCATACAATCACAACATTGTGATCTGATTTAACTTCATCAGCATCACAACACACCAAAGTTCACTACTCCTAGAATAACTTCTCAAATAATCCCAGATCAATCATTTTAGATGTGCTATGACAAATGATGCAGAGCCAGCTGTTTACCAATCATCATGCTCAAATGCAGTGATATCTTATAGCAAAATCTCTACAATAACTCTTGCTTTCTCCGCCCCCCCCCCCCCCCACCCGCCCCCAAGACAGAGAAATAAGTTCTCTATAATTCAAGTCAATAAAATCCTCCACTTCAACACTTTATTAGAAACCTGGTCCACAGTCCCATTTATTTAATAGCAAACTGTAGGACAAAGCTTCAGGCTTACACAAGATATTGCACTGGAAGCTTTTTTTTTTAAGAAAAACTATCAATCTTTAATATTTGCAATAGATGACCTGCTGCACTTTAAATGTGTTGCCAATATTTGATTAATCTGCAAACGCTATTGTTCCTGACATATAGTCGAAGGGAGCATTCAATGGAATGTAAACTTCCAGCTGAAGAGGTTTGAATTATTGAGTTTGTCACAGAAAGCAATGTTGCAGATATGGTCTAGTGTTTTAGATTTCTTCATTGCCAGCCTCCATTAATTCCAAAACTCAGCTGCCTGTCCCGCACTAAGTTCCACTTATCCATCGCCACCTCATTTTTGTTGAACCTACATCGGCATCCTATCTCCTAATTATTCTTAAATCTCCACCATCAAAGCCTCACCTCACCTAATCTCTGCACCCTCCCAACTCTGTCCATTTGTGCATCTTCTTCCCACCCTCCCCAACACACTTAGCCCTACCAACCTAACCATTCTGGATACAGGGAAATCTCTCAAAACAGCAATGAGTGAATGACCATTTTGTTCTTTGGTGCTGGGTGAGGGAGGTGCATCAGCTGTTTTTAATGTCCTGAATTTTCTCTTTTGTAGTCTGTTTATACTTTCTTCACAGAAAATTAAAACGGCAGTCAGAACATAACATAAGAAATAGCAGCAGGAGTAGGCCATACAGCCCCCTCAAGTCTGCTCCGCCATTCAATATCATGGCTGATCATCTACCTCAACTCCACTTTCCCGCCCGATCTCCATATCCCTTGATTCCCCTAGACTTCAAAAATCTATCTATCTCAGCCTTGAACATATTCAGAGACTCAGCATCCACAGCCCTCAGGAGCAGAGAATTCCAGATATTTACAACCCTCAGTGAAGAAATTTCTCATCTGTGTCTTTAAATGGCCTTCCCCTTATCCTGAGATTGTGCCCCCTAATTCTAGACACTCCAGCCAGTGGAAACAACCTCTCAGCATCTACCAAGTCAATCCCCTTCAGAATCTTGTGTTTCAATGAGATCCCCTCTCATTCTTCTAAACTCCAGAGTATAGGCCCATTCTACACAATCTTTCATCATAAGACAGCCCTCTCATCCCAGGAATCAATAGTGAACCTTTGTTGCACCGCCTCCAAGGCAAGTATATCCTTCCTTAGATAAGGAGACCAAAACTGTGGTCTCACCAAGACCCTGTACAACTGTAGCAAGACTTCCTTACTCTTATACTCCAACCCCCTTTGCAATAAAAGGCCAACATGTCATTTGCTTTCCTTATTGCTTGCTGTACCTGCATGCTAGTTTTCTGTGTTTCTTGCACAAGGACACCCAAATCTCTCTGAACACCAACATTTAAAAGTTTCTCACCATTTAAAAATTATTTTTTTCTATTCTTCCTACCAAAGTGAATAACCTCACATTTCCCTATATTATACTCCATCTGCCACCTTACTGCCCACTCACTTAGTCTATCTATATTCCTTTGCAGCTGCTTTGTGTTCTCCTCACAGCTTACTGTCCCACTTAGCTTTGCATAGTCAGCAAACTTGGAAACATTACACTGGGTCCCTTCATCTAGGCCATTAATATCGATTGTAAATAGCTGAGGCCCCAGCACTGATCCTTGCGGCACCCCACTAGTTACAGCGTACCAACCTGAAAAAGACCCGTTTATCCCTACTCTTTGTCCATTAACTAATCCTCTATCCATGCCAATACATTACTGCCAATCCCATGATCCTTATCTTGAGTAATAGCCTTTTATATGGCACCTTATCAAATGCCTTTTGGAAATCCAAATATACTACATCCATTGGTTCCCCTTTCTACCCTGCTAGTTACATCCTCCAAAAACTAATAAATTTGTCAAACACGATTTCCCTTTCATGGAATGGGATTCAAACCCAGATCCTCAGTATGAGAGTCCAGCATATCATCTCTAGAGTGGACCAATAGTGACACAACTTACATTTTTAATTATAGCTTGGGTAGGCCAAAAATCATAATTTATCGATATAAATTATTTAATTTATTCCTTTATGTAATACACCTGGTCCAAAACTTATAATTTCAACAGTTTCCACAATTCTATTTTAAATTACTAAGCAACTTGCATTTATATAGCACCTTTAACACAGTAAAATCCCAAGGCGCTTCACAGGAGCATTATAAAACAACATTTTACACCGAGTCACTCTTAAAGGAGGAGCAAGAGGTAGGAAAGACTGAAAGGTTTAGCAAGGAATTCCAGAGTTTAAGGCCTAGGCAGCTGAAGGCACAGCCATCAATGGTTGAGTAATTAAAATCGCTGATGCCCAAGACTCCAGAATTGGAGTCGCGCGAAGATCTCAGAGCGTTGTAGGGTTGGAGATGAGAGAGATAGGGAGGGGCAAAGCCATGGAGAGATTTGAAAACAAGGATGAGAATTTTAAAATCAAGGTGTTGCTCAACCAGGAGCCAATGTAGGTCAGCGAATACTGGGGTGATGGGTGAACAGGACTTGGTGCAAGTTAGGACACGGGCAGAGTTTTGGATAAGCTCAAGTTTATGAAAACATTGGAAATATACAAAAAAAGCCAGTACTTTCGATAGTACGTGGTAGAAGAAAATACATTATTTTGAAAGTTGACACAAACATTCTGTTCACAGTTAAAAGGAGACCCAAAAACCTTTTATATCTATCACCTCAAGTCAGAGCGACAGTCTTCATGACTAAGTAAACGATGACAGGTTTGCCAGTCTAACAAGTTCAAAATATTTACTGTCACTTTCACTTGGAGGCAAATATTTACTGTTCAGACAAAATCAAACTATAAGGTATTTCAAAAATTAATATCTGAGTACACGCTGCTTTAAAAAAAATAAGACCTTATTTCTTTAATTTGGGGGCAGTCCTATTAAACAATTGTGTGTCAACTTACAATTCATTCTCATTATTGCAAATGCCAGTCAATTAAGTCATTACTATTCTATCCAATGTACATATGCCCACAACAGTCCATAAATTACTGTAAACATGAACCTCTTTCAATTTGTGTACAATGGCATACCTTACAGCTAGCCTCAAGTGCATATTATGTGTACCTCTAGACTTGACTATACCAACGCACTCCTGGCTGGCCGACCTCCCTCATTCTACCCTTCATCAACTTGAGGTCATTCAAAACTCTGCTACCCGCGTACTAAGTCGTACCAAGTCCCATTCACCCATCACCCGTGTGTCAGCTGTGGCTCATTGGGTAGCACGCTCGCCTGAGTCAGAAGGTTGTGGGTTCATGTCCAGAGGCTTGAGCACAAAAAAAAAATCTAGGCCGACACTCCAGTGCAGTGCTGAGCGAGATCTGCACTGTCGATGGTGCAGTCTTTTAGATGAGACATTAACAGAGGCTCCGTCTGCTTTCAGGTGGACATAATAGATCCCATGGCACTAATTCAAAGATGATCAGAGGAGTTATCCTCGGTGTCCTGGCCAATATTTATCCTTCAATCAACATCACTAAAAACAGATTATCTGGTCATTATCAGATTGCTGTTTGTGGGAGCTTGCTATGCACATTTCCTACTTACAACAGTGACTATACTTCAAAAGGTACTTCATTGGCTGTAAAGAACTTTGGGCGTCTGGTGGTTATGAAATGTGCTATATAAATGCAAGCCTTTCTTTCTGTACTTGTTGACCTACATTGACTCCTGGTTAAGCAAAGCCTCAATATAATTCTCATCCTTATTTTCAAATCCCTCCATGGCCTCGCCCCTCCCTAACTCTAATCTTCTCCAGCCCTACGAGATATTTGCGCTCTTGAGCATCCTCGATTTTAATCGTTCCACCGTTGGCAGCAGTGCCTTCAGTTGCCCACACCACGAGCTTTGGAATCCCAACCCTAAACCTCTTTCCTCCTTTAAAACGCTCCTTAAAATTTACCTCATTAACCAATCTGCCCTAATACCTCTTTGTGGCTCGGTGTCTTTGGACTAGAAATTCAGGTTTTAGCGATTGTCTATTTTTTTGCGACAATAGCGGCGGAATTATTATTTTTAAAAACTAGCGGGTTACAGTTAGCCGGACCTAGCAAAATTCGACAAACGGTGACCAGCGACAACGATAAATCCGGCGTTGCACAACTGGATTTGTGCGCAGGAGCTGAAATTTACGATAGGAAAAAAACGAACCTTCTGCGCATGCGCAAATTTCTTTTTCTTCCCCCCACCCCCCCGATTTTTTTCTTCTTCCCGCGCTTCTGGTCAGCTGTCAGGGAGCACCTGCGCATGCGCAGTACACCCAGGGCTGAATCAACCATTTTCAGGTAGTAGGCACGATGGAAGGAGATGGGAGCAGGCAGAGAACAAAATAATTTAGCAATGAGGCAAACAAGGCCCTTATCACAACTGTGGAGAGGAGATGGGGGGATTTAAATAGATGAGGTGCAAGTAAACCCCCCCCCCAGTAGTTCTTAAGCGTCTTTGGACCAGCATTTCTGAGGAGGTGTCTTTCTTGGATGACATCAGAAGGACCCAAACCCAGAGCCGCAAGAGGTTCGATGACCATTGCAGGGTCATCAAAGTAATATTTTTATTGATGCACTCCTTCATTACTTAAAATTATAAATCTGACATGTTGGTATAGGTAGGCTTAGTGTTGCACCTTGCCAGCCATAAATGATCGTTACACATTATTAAGACTGCTTTCTGAGATTTTAAAAGATGTTTCTGCACTTCGATGTATTCCTCATGAACCATGTGCAACTTCCAGGGCCATTAAACAGGGGATTGTATTAAATGCACACAGTATGGTACAAGTGCTTTGATGGCTATGTGTGCATGTGGCACAAGAGCAAAAGGGTCCTCTGGTAATCATTCCCAGTATCATCTTTGCAGGGAAAGATGTCCCAAAACCACCAGGAGCAGCAACGGTCCACCCTGAACAATGCCTCTGACAGACCTGGAGGAATGATCGGTGCCTCAAGGAGGTAACTACCAGTGGGGGTGCTGAGCCACCGTTTGAAACTGGGTTGAGGCAATGTGATGTAGTATCTGTGGACAAGGATTCGGGCAATGTAATGCAATGTCTCTCAACTATATATAATGCAGGTGCGGCGGTCCTTCAAATGAGCCTGTGCTATGTGACCTTACTCATGTCACCCTGCCCCCCTCTCCTGCTGCTAACCACTTGTCTGTTGTTTTCTATTTCTAGATGAGGACGCACATGCGCCACATCCTCAAATGGAAGCCTCCACCTCAGTCCGTCATGTGCGGGTGGAGGAGGCGGATGAGGATGACGCAGAGGACGAGGAACCTCCACGAGAGGAGCAGTGATCAACCTATTCCGGGGTGCCGATGCACTCAACGCCTCTTTTTGTTGCGGCCACTCGCTCGTCAGAGGAAGAAACATTCTCGGCTTTGAGCCATCCGTGGTCCCGGGTACAAGTGGCATATAACAATGCATCACTGGGGTTGAATCCGCTGTTTAACATGCATGCAGTCCTGTGTAGCAGCTTCTGGTGCTGCTCCTGGCATACTCTTCTGCGCTCCTCATTGAACCTGGTTGGCCGCCCTGGATTGATGGTAATGATGATGGATTTGCCAGTACATAAGGTTGCAGATCGTGGTGGAATACAATTCTGCTGCTGCTGGTGGCCCACAGTGCCTCACGGATGCCCAGTTTTGAGCTGCTAGATCTGTTCTGAATCTATCCCATTTAGCACGGTGGTAGTGCCACACGACGAAGGTTGAACAGGTTCCCACTGGTTCAGTAGTTTAGTTCCACTCCAGCGGGGAGCTTGTTGAATGTGAGGTGGAGCATTGCAATGAGGAAGATCGAGAAGAGGGTTGGCGCAATGACACAGCCCCGCTTGCGTCTGCGCACAGAGGCTGAACTCCAAATCATAGTCAACATCTTCACTGAGGCGTACAAAAGCATGGGCCTTACACTAAACATCCGTAAGACAAAGGTCCTCCACCAACCTGACCCCGCCACACAGCACAACCCCCCAGCATCAAGATCCACTGCACAGCCCTGGACAACTTGGACCACTTTCCATACCTCGGGAGCCTATTATCAGCAAGGACAGACACAGCCTCCAGTGCACTAGCATGACAAGTGAGCCCCAGGTGGGCAGAGGAAACATTTCAAGGACACCCTCAAAGCTTCCTTGATAAAAAGGCAACACTCCCACCAACACCTGGGACACCCTGGCCAAAGACCTCCCTAAGTGGAGATAAGTGGAGGAAGAGCATCCGTGAGGGCACTGAGCACCTCGACTCTCGTCGCCAAGAGCATGCAGAAAACAAGCGCAGGCAGCGGAAGGAGCGTGCGGCAAACCAAACCCGCCACCCACCCTTTCCTTCAATGACTGTCCCACCTGTGAGAGAGACTGTAATTCCTATATTGGACTGTTCAGTCACATAAGAACTCAATTTTAGAGTGGAAGCAAGTCTTCCTCGATTTCGAGGGACTACCTAGGATGATGAGTGCCACACAACATGATGGAGGGTTCCCTCAGTGTGAAGATGGGACTTTGTCTGCACAAGGACTGTGTGGTGGTCACTGCCAACAATGCTGGACAGATGCATCTGCGATAGATAGATTGGTGAGGACGAGGTCAAGTAGGTTTTTCCCACTCATGTTGGTTCACTCACCACCTGCCGCAGGCCCAGTCTGGCAGCTATGTCCTTCAGTACTTGGCCAGCAGTAGTGCTACCGAGCCATTCTTGGTGATGGACATCGAAGCCTCCCAGGGCTACTTTCTCCCGACTGTATACCAATGTGCCACCACCTCTGGTGGGTCTGTCCTGCCGGTGGGACAGGACATACACAAGGACGGTGATGGAGGAGTCTGGGATGTTGGCTGAAAGGTAGAATTGTGTGTGTATTACTATGTCAGGCTGTTGCTTGACTAGTCTGTGGGACAGCGCTCCCAATTTTGGCACATGATATTAGTGAGGAGGACTTTGCAGGGTCGACTGGGCTGTGTGTGCCGTTGTCCTGTCCAAAGCCGGTGCCGAGGTCAATGCTGGGTGGTCCGTCCGTTTTTTTTATTCTTATTGTTTTTCGTAACGATTTGTTAAAACGGAGTTGCTTGCTAGGCCTTTTCAGAGGGCAGTTAAGAGTCAACCACATTGATGTGGGTCTGGAGTCACCTATAAGCCAATCAAGGTAAGGAGGGAAGATTTCCTTCCCTCAAGACATTAGTGAACCAGATGGGTTTTTACGACAATCCGATAGTTTCATGGTCACCATTGCTGATACCAGCTTTTTAGTGTCCAGATTAATTAAATTAACTGAATTTTAATTCCGCAGCCGCTGTGGTGGGATCTGAATTCATGTCTCTGGATCATTAGTCCAGGCCTCTGATTTACTAGTCCAGTACGTAACCATTCCCTGAGCACCTTATATTTTCAAATGGAAATAACTTAAACTCCATAATTTTCAGTGCAAAACTTGAAATAAATATTAAAATGGCCAACAGCATAATTCTGATAAACACTTAGCATGTTCAGAAATCCTCCTTGCCTGGATAATTTACTTTCCCAAAAACAGAATGCCAGTTCAATTCTTGTACATCAGTACAAAGACTCAAGAGTACAAAATACAGTTCTTTCCTCCTCAGAATAAAATTTTACTTGGTACAAAATATTTCCTTCATAACCAGTCTTTTAAAGGATGAAATTTTAAAAAGCATTTACTTGCATAGAGATCATTTATTGTGTTGAATATACTTCGAAATTCAAAATTTCAGTGCTAAGTTTTAGCTTCTAGACTCACCCTGAACCTGTTTTCTGCCCATCTGTGCCCAAGACTTCAAGAACACACACTCTTGCCAAGGCCCATTTAATGTGTGTGTCAACAGCTTTGTTTATTCAAGGAAATCACAGTGATTTGCCTTCACATGGAATCCATCCCATTACTCCACAGCAACACCCCCAGGCAACTGTCGAGAGCGCTCACACTAAGGCTCACTCATCTCATTTTATTGAAAAAAGATTTTTGTTGAGACCAAATTCTATATAAAAATATATCCACCCATTTTAATTATTTTTTGTTCATACCCCTTCTTTTTGAAATCCTTGGTAAACTTAATTTTCTCAGGCACAAGGACATACAGGTAATCTGTTCCCAGTCCTCTATTAAAGCTAGCACAGGGTGAACCATGCTTTAATCTGCCCTTACTCCATACTGTCCTCAAAACCATGATTGGAATCAGAAACACACTGCAGAAAATCAGTAGCAAAATGTCCTAGTCAAAAAGCTCACTCCTTGCTCGGCCATATCCTTACAAAATCAGAATCAGTGAATATTGTACATTTCTTCTGCAGTACTATGAATTGGTTGATGGTGAGAAAGTCTGTGATATAACACTATGAAGTTAAAAAAAAAATCAAGTGAAAAGCACTATGCTTTTATCTTCACCCTGAAATATACAACTCGAATCCATATATGGTTAAAGCAACCAAAATAAAAGATTAAAAATTAGATTGGAGGTTTATAAATGCCCTCACACCTCATCCAAAGCCAGATGTAGTGCAAATTTCCAGTAAAGATTAATTTAATAACTTTTATATAATTCACATTTATCCCAACCCAAAATTAAAACAAGCGTATTTCTGCAATCATTTTTCTCCTCCATGTGTTATTTGGCAGTTATCCAACACTCCATGCTACACCACTGCAATGAATGTGGAGATTTATACAATGCAAGACTAAAGGATGCTAGAAACACATCCAATCATGACTTTGGCTGGGAAGCAGAGAAAAAAAAAAGTGGACACATAATTCACACATGATCAAACAATTTCAGTTATTTTCCAGAGGGCCAAACACCTGAGAATCCTGCCATATACAGGGTATCATGTTTAGTTGCTTCTGTGTGAAATTATGTCTCCGTACAGAAAAGCCCAACATGTAAATTCACAGTTGGCTGAAAGGTTAGTTTATAATTTGCAGTTTATGCAAAACCCCAATGATCTGAACTTTGTTTTTTTTTACAATGACAATTTGAAAGCCCTACTTTAAGGCAAATCCTGTGGCCATCATAAAAAGTCAATCACCTATATACCATTTGGGACACTAAACACTGCATTTTAGTGGTCAGTCTCAGCAACACACTACTCCAATGAGCAGTAAAAGACCCTAGGAGTTCAGGCTAAACACAATTAGGAAAACCAGCTAGTTACATGTTTTGCTTTTATATTTTCGTATTAAATACAAGAAATATTTTATGGTCAAATACTTGAGGAAAAGATCAGTTCAGGACCTTATCAAAGGAAATTCCTTTAAACAAACTGTTGTACCGTATTGTGTGAGACACGTATTGTACTGGGGAATGAACTATGCACCAGCTTTAGTAGTTAAACTGTTGAAAGCTATAGTTCATCCCAAATTTAGTACTGCACCCAACATTCCTGGCATTCTTGCCAAAACAATGTGTAGAGATGGTGGATGTCATGCTGACAACTGTGATTAGAATACCACATTTTATTAAGGCATGTCAGAAATAGATCTGAATAGCTTGGTTCTTTGTCAGGAAAGCTCCAAGATTGAATAGCGAGTAACACAAGACTAGGTAATTCAGTTAGTGGTGGGAGATTGACATGGAGTTTGCATTTTAAATTCCTTCAGTTTGAAGGAGAAAGGGAAGACTGAAGGAATTAAAAGGTTTGATAGTTGAGGTCTTCAGAATGAATAAGTTACGAGTAAGGATCAATGTGGTGAATTTCTGTTTGCACACAGTAAAATATGACTGCAGGACCATTTGGTGAAAACGTAGCGCTGGATGTGGAAGACCACCCCAAGTCTGCAGATGACGTTGCCAAGGAATATGAAAAGCTAAGAGTGGAACAAAGCAATCGCACTCCCACTGAGATGGACAATGGAGGACAATCGTCAGAGGAGGGTGATGTGGTCAATCATGTAGAAGGCTGCAGAGAGGTTGAGGGATAATGCACCACGATCACAATCACAGAGAATGCCAATGGTGACATTAGGCATTTCCGTGTTGCATTGAGGGGGTGATGCTAAATTTGAGGGATTTAGAGAGAGTTGTGGGACAGATGGACATAAAGCTAAGATGTGGACCTTGGAAAGAAAATGGATAGTGGAGATGGAACAGCAATTTGCAAGAACAGAGGAGTTGAGGGCGAGGTGATAACGACGGTTTTTAAAGTATAGGGGGCAGTGTCTGAGACGACTTATTCAGCATGGCCCAGAAACCACAGCCTCCCCGGGTCCGTATGGAGTGTGTACGGACCCGGGAAGGCATCGCAAAAGCCGGTTTTCAGCGCACAATGCACATGCGCTGAAAACCAGCTTTTCTGATAGATCCTCCGCATCTCGGCAGCCAGGACATTTGCAAGGGCAAGACTGCGGCATTTACCCATATCTTGCCCAGCAAATGTCCTGAAAACTCTTGTGCCTGATAAAAGCAGGCGCAGAGCCTACTTATACAGGTGTAAGAGTTTTAAAAAAAAACACAAAATTTTAAAAACACATTTTAATTGTTGAAAATCCTGACCACTACAGTAAGTTTATTTAAACCATAATTTTAAAAACTTTTTTTTTTATAAATCGGGAAAAAAATTGAAGACATTTATTAACTTTAATTTCAATTAATTTTAATTATGTGAAGTGTTTTTTTATTTTTTTATTATGGTGTTTAGTGTGTTTGTTTTTTTTTCTCATTAATAGCAATGAGAACTCGTAGATACAGAGTTCTCATTGCTATTAATGAGAATGCTGTGGAATACTGTAACTGATTGGTTGTGGAGTCACATGTGACTGTACCTTCTGCATCCGAACCTGGAGGACGGGAGCGCGCTTCGCAGCATGGGAAGAGAAGGCCTCCCCACCGTAATCGCAGGTGCCTCTGGGACCACCAGGTACTTTCGTAAAAGAAGCCTCCAACGGGAATTTCAGGGCCAATGTCAGCTAGCACAGTGACCAAGGAAGGAAGTTGGCTAGGGTCAGGAGTTTAGGGGAAATAAGATCAAGGGAGCAGGAGGCAAGTCACAGTGAGCGAGGATGGAGGGGGAAGACATGCTGAAGGTACAAGAGGCAGATACAGGGGTTCAGGGCCAGATTGGAGGGGAACTAGCTTATGAAACAAGGGAACGTGGGGGGGAAGCAGTGGAACCAGATGAACAAATTGTTTTGATCTTGATGACAAAACAAACTATGAACTTGTCAAATTTCTTGTTAGAGAAGGTGGCAGAGTAGGCAGGTAAGAGACAGTCAGCAGTAGAGAAAAGGAGCCTGGGGTTATCATTGCCCTTGAAGGTGATGGTAAAGTATTGGACAGATTGGGCAGAGAGGCCTGTTAGAGCTTGATCAGGTGCGGAGGACTAAATCAGTTATGCACCAGGTACGCTCATTTGCATATCTCAGACTTGAGGGAGCAAAGATGGGGGCTGTACCAGGAGGAACAATGGGGATGGAAGATAGTAAAGGTTTTGCTAGGGACAAGGGCATCAAAAGTAGAAATCCTGCTCACTCACTGTGCACCATACATGCACTGACGCCACCTTCATCTTTTGATATATTTGAAATATTTGTCAATGTTAGAAAAAATAATTTGCTTCCTCTATAAACTAATAGGCTAATTTCAGAATGGAACTTATTAAACAAATGGAACTTAACTAACACAACATTTTATTTAGTGCAGCTGGCACAGAAAAGTCTGTTCTTATACAGCAACCGACACCTGCGGAACTGTAGCCCTGTAAGGAGAGGAAGAGAAAATTGATGAGATGAAAAGACCTGCTCTTTAAGGAATTTGATGACTGAATGATTCTACTTAAATACCAGAGAGGATTGGCTTGTAATTTGCGGTCAGCGGCAAAACAAAGGCACTCGCCACTGACCGCGAAGAAAGCTGCCCACAGAGATCTCATTAGCTCAAGTTTGCCACAGAGATCTCATGAGCTCTGTGGCAAAAACTTGGTTTCTCGACATGTAATTGATTGTGGTGCTGTGAATAGGGGATTCCGAGTGTAGTGCAACTGTGACGTCATTAAGCTGTCTAAACAGCCAATCACACTATAGAATTCTCAGACAGTAAACCAGGAAATAAAAAGCAGCCTTTATCCTCACTTTTTAGAAATGTTAGAGCGCTAAATAAAGATTGGGAATTTCACATGGAGATAAGGTAGAAACTTAAATATCATGGACAAACTTCTTTTTTTTTTTAATTGTAATTTTTTATCATAATGGAGAAATTTGATATTCCACAAATATAAAATTTGATTTTTCAGGCCCAGAACAGTAGTTTAGCCGTCAATACACTGTTAAAACCCTAGATACACCAATTCAAACATGGCTTAACATTTAATGGCGTATTAATGGAGTATTTAACAACACGGAAATCCTCAGGTTTTCAGCAGTTCCACTGATTACCACCTATTGGGACAGGGAGGGACAGGGAGGGGCGGGGAGGTGGCTCCACAGCGCAGGCAGTGTGACACACACTGAATTGACTGACCGCAACTTCAGGATTTTGGCATTTAGATGCCCATGCACTAAATCCCGAAGTTATGGTCAGTTTCAGATGGATAAAGTGATGTTAAGGATCCACATTCCATAAAACGTAGAATGAGAAAATGATGAGTTCCAGGCTGGCATAAACAAAACATTCCTAACTTTACTTTGTGAAACCAAACCTGGAAACTATTGAAATATGCTGAATTTATCCAAACAAATCATTGGAGGCAATCGGCAATTTACCACATTATTGCAAAATTTCAACAAAAATTTGCTACTTATCATATTAAATGGCACAGAGCAGTTGTGTGAGAGATGTTTTTCAGTATCAAAACCAGGAAAGGGCCTAAAACTCAACAGTGCGTGGGCAGTCTCAAATGGTTAAGAATACATTTACATTCTAAATTCCAAATGACAGGGAAATAGAAATTGAAACTAGCTGCTGGTAAGTTAAAACCCAAGGGTCTAAATTTGCAACTTTAATCCTAGCTAATGGGAATTTCAATATAGATAAAATCCAGAGAGACAAAAGTTATTTTAATTAAAAGACATGAGAAGTATTAAAGTATCTTCAGTGGTTACAGCTGTACAAGGATACAGTCAAACACCACTGTTACCTCATTTTACACTTGAGATAGAAAGAGAATATATCTCTCAAATGCAAGCAGTTGAAAACCGAGCTTTTTCCAGGAAGGATATATGCAGTCAGTGTTCAATTGTGGAATAAATTGAGAACCAGCACTTCAGAAGTCTGGACGATCAAACAATTTACTGAAGGAAAAAAACATTATTTGCCACAAAACCACCTCCCAGCAATAGTAAACAAATCACTTCGCAGACAAATCACTTCAGAACATTTAATTCTAACTCACTATGATAAATATAGTTAAATCTATCAAAGCAATCCACTCTCTTAAGATTGTATTTTAAGTGACTCCTGCCAGTACCAGTTCTATAAAAAGGTTTTTCCTTCTCTAAAGTTAGTTTTTCATTCAATAACAAACAAGCTGAAGGAATGCACTTCATCTTTCAATTAGGCACTTTACAGATGTCCAGCTGAATTCTACTATGAGAGTTATCACCGGTATGCTTTTATTGACACCAATACCTTGGCTCCCCATGATTGCAAACATTGCAACACACCTATGCCGCAAATATGCAGTCTCCAAAGAATACAACCACTACACCAGCAAAGACATGTCGATCCAGGTCGACTTGAACAACTTACCAACCTGTCTCAAATCTAGAAGGCCTTTTTGGACCGTCGCCGAAGCACTTCAGCGATCTACCCTCAGCCTTGATGACAGATAGCGAAATGCTTGGAACTGCGACATACGAAATGGATTCCTTATAGAGGACCCCACAGTACAATCTGTAGAATCAAACCTTCCCCGCAAACAGTGGACGACCATCAACTGCCTCAGAACTGGTCATAGTAGATGCTGCCACCTTTTCCGTAGGTGGAAGATTAAAGCATCCCCATCATGTGACTGTGGAGCTCCTAATCAGACCCTGGAGCACATCATTGAGCACTGCCCTCAGAGCAAATTTGCAGGCAGCCTACAAGATATTCACACTGTTACACCGGATGCTTTGGCCTGGATATCCAACATGAATATTGACGTTTGATTTGCTTCCACCATACTAAAAAAGACGACAGCCTTCCGGCCTCAACATGAAGTTCAACAACTTTAGATCATTAACCATGGCTCCCATTTTCTTGGACAGCAGGTGCTGGTAATGGTTCTGCTGTTACATATACACCTCTTCTAGACCCATCTTTTGTTTGCTTATATATTTGGATCGCTTATTTGTACTGCAAAAATGGCCACCATGCTCCACCCTTTGTCTATGATTGGTCCCCTTGGAGGATAAGCGACAGCCTGAGGTTTCACAGGAATGTGTAACTGGAATCGCCCATCCCAAGGTCTCATTGACTTGGAAAATTGTAACGCGATCCACTTTGACTTCCTGAAATGACAGAGGATAGAGCTCCACAGAAGACAGCAAGGGCCAGCCAAAGTGCCTTACCCCAATCCAAGAGCTTTCCTTCCCCAGCTGAAGTGCTTTACTCCAGTCCAAGTGCATGCCTCTCCCAGCCAAAGTGCTTTACTCCAAGTGCAGAGTGAGTGAGTGAGGTGAGGCGAGCAATGGGGGCGAAGACAGAGAGAGAGAGAGAAAGAGAAAGAGAGAGAGAAAGAGAGAGAGAAAGAGAGAGAGAGAGAAAGAGAGAGAGAAAGAGAGAGAGAAAGAGAGAGAGAGAGAGAGAGAGAAAGAGAGAGAAGAGAGAGAGAAAGAGAGAGAGAAAGAGAGAGAGAAAGAGAGAGAGAAAGAGAGAGAGAAAGAGAGAGAGAAAGAGAGAGAGAAAGAGAGAGAGAAAGAGAG
>NW_027253221.1:0-17113 GCF_044704955.1 Pristiophorus japonicus
GTGTGTGAGGGAGAGAAAGTGTGTGAGGGAGATTGTGTGTGTGAGGGAGAGTGTGTGTGTGAGGGAGAGTGTGTGTGTGAGGGAGAGAGTGTGTGTGAGGGAGAGTGTGTGTGTGAGGGAGAGTGTGTGTGTCTCTCTGTCTGTGTGTGTGAGGGAGAGTGTGTGTGTGAGGGAGTGTGTGTGTGTGAGGGAGAGAGTGTGTGTGAGGGAGAGTGTGTGTGTGAGGGAGAGAGAGTGTGTGAGGGAGATTGTGTGTGTGAGGGAGAGTGTGTGTGTGAGGGAGAGTGTGTGTGTGTGAGGGAGAGTGTCTGTGTGTGAGGGAGCGTGTGTGTGTGAGGGAGTGTGTGTGTGTGTGGGAGTGTGTGTGTGTGAGGGAGTGTGTGTGTGTGAGGGAGAGTGTGTGTGTGTGAGGGAGAGTGTGTGTGTGAGGGAGAGTGTGTGTGTGTGAGGGAGAGTGTGTGTGTGTGAGGGAGAGTGTCTGTGTGTGAGGGAGCGTGTGTGTGTGAGGGAGAGTGTGTGTGCGTGAGGGAGAGTGCGCGCGAGGGAGAGAGTGCGCGCGAGGGAGAGTGCGCACGAGGGAGAGTGTGTGTGTGTCTCTGTCTGTGTGTGTGAGGGAGAGTATGTGTGCGAGGGAGAGTGTGTATGTGAGGGAGATTGTGTCTGTGTCTCTGTCTGTGTGTGTGAGGGAGAGTGTGTGTGTGAGGGAGAGTGTGTTTGTGAGGGAGAGTGTGTTTGTGAGGGAGAGTGTGTGTGTGAGGGAGAGTGTGTGTGTGAGGGAGAGTGTGTGTGTGTCTCTGTCTGTGTGTGTGAGGGAGAGTGTGTGTGTGAGGGAGAGTGTGTGTGTGAGGGAGAGTGAGTGTGTGAGGGAGAGTGTGTGTGTGAGGGAGAGTGTGTGTGTGACGGAGAGTGTGTGTGTGAGGGAGAGTGTGTGTGTGAGGGAGAGTGTGTGTGTGCGGGAGAGTGTGTGTGTGAGGGAGAGTGAGTGTGTGAGGGAGAGTGTGTGTGTGAGGGAGAGAGAGTGTGTGAGGGAGATTGTGTGTGTGAGGGAGAGTGTGTGTGTGAGGGAGAGTGTGTGTGTGAGGGAGAGAGTGTGTGTGAGGGAGAGTGTGTGTGTGTCTCTGTCTGTGTGAGTGAGGGAGAGTGTGTGTGTGAGGGAGTGTGTGTGTGTGTGGGAGTGTGTGTGTGTGAGGGAGTGTGTGTGTGTGAGGGAGAGTGTGTGTGTGTGAGGGAGAGTGTGTGTGTGAGGGAGAGTGTGTGTGTGTGAGGGAGAGTGTGTGTGTGTGAGGGAGAGTGTCTGTGTGTGAGGGAGAGTGTGTGTGCGTGAGGGAGAGTGCGCGCGAGGGAGAGAGTGCGCGCGAGGGAGAGTGCGCACGAGGGAGAGTGTGTGTGTGTCTCTGTCTGTGTGTGTGAGGGAGAGTATGTGTGCGAGGGAGAGTGTGTATGTGAGGGAGATTGTGTCTGTGTCTCTGTCTGTGTGTGTGAGGGAGAGTGTGTGTGTGAGGGAGAGTGTGTTTGTGAGGGAGAGTGTGTTTGTGAGGGAGAGTGTGTGTGTGAGGGAGAGTGTGTGTGTGAGGGAGAGTGTGTGTGTGTCTCTGTCTGTGTGTGTGAGGGAGAGTGTGTGTGTGAGGGAGAGTGTGTGTGTGAGGGAGAGTGTGTGTGTGAGGGAGAGTGAGTGTGTGAGGGAGAGTGTGTGTGTGAGGGAGAGTGTGTGTGTGACGGAGAGTGTGTGTGTGAGGGAGAGTGTGTGTGTGAGGGAGAGTGTGTGTGTGCGGGAGAGTGTGTATGTGAGGGAGAGTGAGTGTGTGAGGGAGAGTGTGTGTGTGAGGGAGAGTGAGTGTGAGGGAGAGTGTGCGTGTGAAGGAGAGTGTGCGTGTGAGGGAGAGTGTGCGTGGGAGGGAGAGTGTGCGCGCGAGGGAGAGTGAGAGCGCGAGGGAGAGAGTGTGCGTGAGGGAGAGCGTGCGCGCGAGGGAGAGTGTGTGTGTGAGGGAGAGCGTGCGCGCGAGGGAGAGCGTGTGTGTGAGGGAGAGTGTGTGTCTGTCGCTGTCTGTGTGTGTGAGGGAGAGTGTGTGTGTGAGGGAGAGAGTGTGTGTGTGAGGGAGAGTGTGTGTCTGTCGCTGTCTGTGTGTGTGAGGGAGAGTGTGTGTGTGTGAGGGAGAGTGTGTGTGTGTGAGGGAGAGTGTGTGTGTGTGAGGGAGAGTGTGTGTGTCTCTGTCTGTGTGTGTGAGGGAGAGTGTGTGTGTGCGGGAGAGTGTGTGTGTGTGAGGGAGAGTGTGTGTGTGTGAGGGAGTGTGTGTGTGTGAGGGAGAGTGTGTGTGTGAGGGAGAGTGTGCGTGCGAGGGAGAGTGTGCGCGCGAGGGAGAGAGTGCGCGCGAGGGAGAGAGTGCGCGCGAGGGAGAGAGTGCGCGCGAGGGAGAGAGTGCGCGCGAGGGAGAGAGTGCGCGCGAGGGAGAGAGTGCGCGCGAGGGAGAGAGTTCGCGCGAGGGAGAGTGTGTGTGTCTCTCTGTCTGTGTGTGTGAGGGAGAGTGTGTGTGGGAGGGAGAGTGCGTGGGAGGGAGAGTGTGCGTGGGAGGGAGAGTGTGTGTTTTCTCTGTCTGTGTGTGCGAGGGAGAGCGTGTGTGCGAGGGAGAGCGTGTGTGCGAGGGAGAGCATGTGTGCGAGGGAGTGCGTGTGTGCGTCTCTGTCTGTGTGTGTGAGGGAGAGTGTGTGTGTGAGGGAGAGTGTGCGCGCGAGGGAGAGTGTGCGCGCGAGGGAGAGAGTGCGCGCGAGGGAGAGAGTTCGCGCGAGGGAGAGTGTGTGTGTCTCTCTGTCTGTGTGTGTGAGGGAGAGTGTGTGTGTGAGGGAGAGTGTGTGTGTGAGGGAGAGTGTATGTGTGAGGGAGAGTGTGTGTGTCTCTGTCTGTGTGTGCGAGGGAGAGTGTGCGCGCGAGGGAGAGTGTGCGCGCGAGGGAGAGTGTGCGCGCGAGGGAGAGAGTGCGCGCGAGGCAGAGTGTGTGTGTCTCTCTGTCTGTGTGTGTGAGGGAGAGTGTGTGTGTGAGGGAGAGTGTATGTGTGAGGGAGTGTGTGTGTGTGTGAGGGAGTGTGTGTGTGTGAGGGAGTGTGTGTGTGTGAGGGAGAGTGTGTGTGTGAGGGAGAGTGTGTATGTGAGGGAGAGAGTGTGTGTGAGGGAGAGTGTGTGTGTGTCTCTGTCTGTGTGTGTGAGGGAGAGTGTGTGTGTGAGGGAGTGTGTGTGTGTGAGGGAGAGTGTGTGTGTCTCTCTGTCTGTGTGTGTGAGGGAAAGTGTGTGTGTGAGGGAGTGTGTGTGTGTGAGGGAGAGAGTGTGTGTGAGGGAGAGTGTGTGTGTGTCTCTGTCTGTGTGTGTGAGGGAGAGTGTGTGTGTGAGGGAGAGTGTGTGTGTGAGGGAGAGAAAGTGTGTGAGGGAGATTGTGTGTGTGAGGGAGAGTGTGTGTGTGAGGGAGAGTGTGTGTGTGAGGGAGAGTGTGTGTGTGAGGGAGAGTGTGTGTGTGAGGGAGAGAGTGTGTGTGAGGGAGAGTGTGTGTGTGAGGGAGAGTGTGTGTGTCTCTCTGTCTGTGTGTGTGAGGGAGAGTGTGTGTGTGAGGGAGTGTGTGTGTGTGAGGGAGAGAGTGTGTGTGAGGGAGAGTGTGTGTGTGAGGGAGAGAGAGTGTGTGAGGGAGAGTGTGTGTGTGAGGGAGAGTGTGTGTGTGAGGGAGAGTGTGTGTGTGAGGGAGAGAGTGTGTGTGAGGGAGAGTGTGTGTGTGTCTCTGTCTGTGTGAGTGAGGGAGAGTGTGTGTGTGAGGGAGTGTGTGTGTGTGTGGGAGTGTGTGTGTGTGAGGGAGTGTGTGTGTGTGAGGGAGAGTGTGTGTGTGTGAGGGAGAGTGTGTGTGTGAGGGAGAGTGTGTGTGTGTGAGGGAGAGTGTGTGTGTGTGAGGGAGAGTGTCTGTGTGTGAGGGAGCGTGTGTGTGTGAGGGAGAGTGTGTGTGCGTGAGGGAGAGTGCGCGCGAGGGAGAGAGTGCGCGCGAGGGAGAGTGCGCACGAGGGAGAGTGTGTGTGTGTCTCTGTCTGTGTGTGTGAGGGAGAGTATGTGTGCAAGGGAGAGTGTGTATGTGAGGGAGATTGTGTCTGTGTCTCTGTCTGTGTGTGTGAGGGAGAGTGTGTGTGTGAGGGAGAGTGTGTTTGTGAGGGAGAGTGTGTTTGTGAGGGAGAGTGTGTGTGTGAGGGAGAGTGTGTGTGTGTGGGAGAGTGTGTGTGTGTCTCTGTCTGTGTGTGTGAGGGAGAGTGTGTGTGTGAGGGAGAGTGTGTGTGTGAGGGAGAGTGAGTGTGTGAGGGAGAGTGTGTGTGTGAGGGAGAGTGTGTGTGTGACGGAGAGAGTGTGTGTGTGAGGGAGAGTGAGTGTGTGAGGGAGAGTGTGTGTGTGAGGGAGAGTGTGTGTGTGCGGGAGAGTGTGTGTGTGAGGGAGAGTGAGTGTGTGAGGGAGAGTGTGTGTGTGAGGGAGAGTGAGTGTGAGGGAGAGTGTGCGTGTGAAGGAGAGTGTGCGTGTGAGGGAGAGTGTGCGTGGGAGGGAGAGTGTGCGCGCGAGGGAGAGTGAGAGCGCGAGGGAGAGAGTGTGCGTGAGGGAGAGCGTGTGTGTGAGGGAGAGTGTGTGTGCGAGGGAGAGTGTGTGTGTGAGGGAGAGCGTGCGCGCGAGGGAGAGCGTGTGTGTGAGGGAGAGTGTGTGTCTGTCGCTGTCTGTGTGTGTGAGGGAGAGTGTGTGTGTGAGGGAGAGAGTGTGTGTGTGAGGGAGAGTGTGTGTCTGTCGCTGTCTGTGTGTGTGAGGGAGAGTGTGTGTGTGTGAGGGAGAGTGTGCGTGAGGGAGAGTGTGTGTGTGTGAGGGAGAGTGTGTGTGTGTGAGGGAGAGTGTGTGTGTCTCTGTCTGTGTGTGTGAGGGAGAGTGTGTGTGTGCGGGAGAGTGTGTGTGTGTGAGGGAGAGTGTGTGTGTGTGAGGGAGTGTGTGTGTGTGAGGGAGAGTGTGTGTGTGAGGGAGAGTGTGCGTGCGAGGGAGAGTGTGCGTGCGAGGGAGAGAGTGCGCGCGAGGGAGAGAGTGCGCGCGAGGGAGAGTGCGTGTGTCTCTCTGTCTGTGTGTGTGAGGGAGAGTGTGTGTGTGAGGGAGAGTGTATGTGTGAGGGAGAGTGTGTGTGTCTCTGTCTGTGTGTGCGAGGGAGAGTGTGCGTGCGAGGGAGAGTGTGCGCGCGAGGGAGAGTGTGCGCGCGAGGGAGAGAGTGCGCGCGAGGGAGAGAGTGCGCGCGAGGGAGAGTGCGCGCGAGGGAGAGAGTGCGCGCGAGGGAGAGAGTGCGCGCGAGGGAGAGAGTTCGCGCGAGGGAGAGTGTGTGTGTCTCTCTGTCTGTGTGTGTGAGGGAGAGTGTGTGTGTGAGGGAGAGTGTATGTGTGAGGGAGAGTGTGTGTGTGTCTCTGTCTGTGTGTGTGAGGGAGAGTGTGTGTGTGAGGGAGTGTGTGTGTGTGTGAGGGAGTGTGTGTGTGTGAGGGAGTGTGTGTGTGTGAGGGAGAGTGTGTGTGTGAGGGAGAGTGTGTATGTGAGGGAGAGAGTGTGTGTGAGGGAGAGTGTGTGTGTGTCTCTGTCTGTGTGTGTGAGGGAGAGTGTGTGTGTGAGGGAGTGTGTGTGTGTGAGGGAGAGTGTGTGTGTCTCTCTGTCTGTGTGTGTGAGGGAAAGTGTGTGTGTGAGGGAGTGTGTGTGTGTGAGGGAGAGAGTGTGTGTGAGGGAGAGTGTGTGTGTGTCTCTGTCTGTGTGTGTGAGGGAGAGTGTGTGTGTGAGGGAGAGTGTGTGTGTGAGGGAGAGAGAGTGTGTGAGGGAGATTGTGTGTGTGAGGGAGAGTGTGTGTGTGAGGGAGAGTGTGTGTGTGAGGGAGAGTGTGTGTGTGAGGGAGAGAGTGTGTGTGAGGGAGAGTGTGTGTGTGAGGGAGAGTGTGTGTGTCTCTCTGTCTGTGTGTGTGAGGGAGAGTGTGTGTGTGAGGGAGTGTGTGTGTGTGAGGGAGAGAGTGTGTGTGAGGGAGAGTGTGTGTGTGTCTCTGTCTGTGTGTGTGAGGGAGAGTGTGTGTATGAGGGAGAGTGTGTGTGTGAGGGAGAGAAAGTGTGTGAGGGAGATTGTGTGTGTGAGGGAGAGTGTGTGTGTGAGGGAGAGTGTGTGTGTGAGGGAGAGAGTGTGTGTGAGGGAGAGTGTGTGTGTGTCTCTGTCTGTGTGTGTGAGGGAGAGTGTGTGTGTGAGGGAGTGTGTGTGTGTGTGTGGGAGTGTGTGTGTGTGAGTTTGTGTGTGTGTGTGAGGGAGAGTGTGTGTGTGTGAGGGAGAGTGTGTGTGTGAGGGAGAGTGTGTGTGTGTGAGGGAGAGTGTGTGTGTGTGAGGGAGAGTGTCTGTGTGTGAGGGAGAGTGTGTGTGTGAGGGAGAGTGTGTATGCGTGAGGGAGAGTGCGCGCGAGGGAGAGAGTGACCGCGAGGGAGAGAGTGCGCGCGAGGGAGAGAGTGCGCGCGAGGGAGGGTGTGCGCGCGAGGGAGAGAGTGCGCGCGAGGGAGGGTGTGCGCGCGAGGGAGGGTGTGCGCTCGAGGGAGAGAGTGCGCGCGAGGGAGAGTGCGCACGAGGGAGAGTGTGTGTGTGTCTCTGTCTGTGTGTGTGAGGGAGAGTGTGTGTGCGAGGGAGAGTGTGTATGTGAGGGAGATTGTGTCTGTGTCTCTGTCTGTGTGTGTGAGGGAGAGTGTGTGTGTGAGGGAGAGTGTGTTTGTGAGGGAGAGTGTGTGTGTGAGGGAGAGTGTGTGTGTGAGGGAGAGTGTGTGTGTGTCTCTGTCTGTGTGTGTGAGGGAGAGTGTGTGTGTGAGGGAGAGTGTGTGTGTGAGGGAGAGTGAGTGTGTGAGGGAGAGTGTGTGTGTGAGGGAGAGTGTGTGTGTGAGGGAGAGTGTGTGTGTGACGGAGAGTGTGTGTGTGAGGGAGAGTGTGTGTGTGAGGGAGAGTGTGTGTGTGCGGGAGAGTGTGTGTGTGAGGGAGAGTGTGTGTGTGAGGGAGAGTGTGTGTGTGAGGGAGAGTGAGTGTGTGAGGGAGAGTGTGTGTGTGAGGGAGAGTGTGTGTGTGGCGGAGAGTGTGTGTGTGACGGAGAGTGTGTGTGTGAGGGAGAGTGAGTGTGAGGGAGAGTGTGCGTGTGAAGGAGAGTGTGCGTGTGAGGGAGAGTGTGCGCGGGAGGGAGAGTGTGCGCGCGAGGGAGAGTGAGAGCGCGAGGGAGAGTGTGCGTGAGGGAGAGCGTGCACGCGAGGGAGAGTGTGTGTGTGAGGGAGAGCGTGCGCGCGAGGGAGAGCGTGTGTGTGAGGGAGAGTGTGTGTGTGAGGGAGAGTGTGTGTGTGTGAGGGAGAGTGTGTGTGTGTCTCTGTCTGTGTTTGTGAGGGAGAGTGTGTGTGTGTCTCTGTCTGTGTGTGTGAGGGAGAGTGTGTGTGTGCGGGAGAGTGTGTGTGTGTGAGGGAGAGTGTGTGTGTGTGAGGGAGAGTGTGTGTGTGTGAGGGAGAGTGTGTGTGTCTCTGTCTGTGTGTGTGAGGGAGAGTTTGTGTGTGCGGGAGAGTGTGTGTGTGTGAGGGAGAGTGTGTGTGTGTGAGGGAGAGTGTGTGTGTGAGGGAGAGTGTGTGTGTGAGGGAGAGTGTGTGTGTGAGGGAGAGTGTGCGTGCGAGGGAGAGAGTGTGCGCGAGGGAGAGAGTGCGCGGAAGGGAGAGAGTGCGCGCGAGGGAGAGAGTGCGCGCGAGGGAGAGAGTGCGCGCGAGGGAGAGAGAGCGCGCGAGGGAGAGTGAGCGCGCGAGGGAGAG
Source organism: Pristiophorus japonicus (assembly GCF_044704955.1). Taxonomy (NCBI): domain Eukaryota; kingdom Metazoa; phylum Chordata; class Chondrichthyes; family Pristiophoridae; genus Pristiophorus; species Pristiophorus japonicus. The sequence continues at coordinate 7,821 of NW_027253221.1, forward strand.
AGTGCGCGCGAGGGAGAGAGTGCGCGCGAGGGAGCGAGTGCGCGCGAGGGAGCGTGTGCGCGCGAGGGAGAGAGTGCGCGCGAGGGAGGGAGTGCGCGCGAGGGAGGGAGTGCGCACGAGGGAGAGAGTCTGTGTGTCTCTGTCTGTGTGTGTGAGGGAGAGTGTGTGTGTGAGGGAGAATGTGTGTGTGTCTCTGTCTGTGCGTGTGAGGGAGAGTGTGTGTGTCAGGGAGAGTGTGTGTGTCTGAGGGATTGTGTGTGTGTGAGGGAGAGTGTGTGTGTGATGGAGTGTGTGTGGGTGTGAGGGAGTGTGTGTGTGTGAGGGAGAGTGTGTGTGTGTGTGAGGGAGTGTGTGTGTGTGAGGGAGAGTGTGTGTGTGAGGGAGAGTGTGTGTGTGATGGAGTGTGTGCGCGCGAGGGAGAGAGTGAGCGCGAGGGAGAGAGTGCGCGCGAAGGAGAGAGTGCGCGCGAGGGAGAGAGTGCGCGCGAGGGAGAGAGTGCGCACGAGGGAGAGAGTGCGCGCGAGGGAGCGAGTGCGCGCGAGGGAGCGTGTGCGCGCGAGGGAGAGAGTGCGCACGAGGGAGGGAGTGCGCGCGAGGGAGGGAGTGCGCGCACGAGGGAGTGAGTGCGCGCGAGGGAGAGAGTGCGCGCGAGGGAGGGTGTGCGCGCGAGGGAGAGAGTGCGCGCGACTGAGAGAGTGCGCGCGAGGGAGAGAGTGTGTGTGTCTTTGTCTGTGGGTGTGAGGGAGAGTGTGTGTGTGAGGGAGAGTGTGTGTGTGAGGGAGAGTGTGCGTGGGAGGGAGAGTGTGCGTGGGAGGGAGAGTGTGCGTGGGAGGGAGAGTGTGTGTTTTCTCTGTCTGTGCGCGCGTGGGAGATTGTGCGAGCGAGGGAGAGTGTGTGTGTGAGGGAGAGTGTGTGAGAGGGAGAGTGTGCGCGCGAGGGAGAGTGTGCGCGCGAGGGAGAGAGTGCGCGCGAGGGAGGGAGTGCGCACGAGCGAGGGAGTGCGCGCGAGGGAGGGAGTGCGCGCGAGGGAGAGATTGCGCGCGAGGGAGCGAGTGAGCGCGAGGGAGAGAGTGCGCGCGAGGGAGAGAGTGCGCGCGAGGGAGAGCGTGCGCGCGAAGGAGAGCGTGCGCGCGAGGGAGGGAGTGCGCGCGAGGGAGGGAGTGCGCGCGAGGGAGGGAGTGCGCGCGAGGGAGGGAGTGCGCGCGAGGGAGAGTATGCACGCGAGGGAGAGATTGCGCGCGAGGGAGCGAGTGAGCGCGAGGGAGAGTGTGTGTGTGTCTCTGTCTATGTGTGTGAGGGAGAGTGTGTGTGTGTGAGGGAGAGTGTGTGTGTGAGGGAGAGTGTGTGTGTGTGAGGGAGAGTGTGTGTGTGAGGGAGAGTGTGTGTGTGAGGGAGATTGTGTGTGTGAGGGAGAGTGTGTTTGTGAGGGAGAGTGTGTGTGTGAGGGAGAGTGTGTGTGTGAGGGAGATTGTGTGTGTGAGGGAGAGTGTGTGTGTGAGGGAGAGTGTGTGTGTGTCTCTGTCTGTGTGTGAGGGAGAGTGTGTGTGTGAGGGAGAGTGTGTGTGTGAGGGAGAGTGTGTGTGTGAGGGAGAGAGTGTGTGTGAGGGAGAATGTGTGTGTGTCTCTGTCTGTGTGTGTGAGTGAGAGTTTGTGTGTGAGGGAGTGTGTGTGTGAGGGAGTGAGGGAGAGTGTGTGTGTGTGGGAGAGTGTGTGTGTGTGAGGGAGAGCGTGTGTGTGTGAGGGAGAGAGTGCGCGCGAGGGAGAGAGTGTGCGCGAGGGAGAGAGTGCGCGCGAGGGAGCGAGTGCGCGCGAGGGAGAGAGTGCGCGTGCGCGAAGGAGAGAGTACGCGCGAGGGAGAGAGTGCGCGCGAGGGAGAGTGTGTGTTTTCTCTGTCTGTGTGTGCGAGGCAGAGCGGGTGTGCGAGGGAGAGCGTGTGTGCGAGGGAGAGCGTGTGTGCGAGTGAGAGCGTGTGTGTGTCTCTGTCTGTGTGCGAGGGAGAGTGTGCGCGCGAGGGAGAGTGTGCGCGCGAGGGAGAGAGTGCGCGCGAGGGAGAGTGTGTGTGTCTCTCTGTCTGTGTGTGTGAGGGAGAGTGTATGTGTGAGGGAGAGTGCGTGTGTGTCTCTGTCTGTGTGTGTGAGGGAGAGTGTGTGTGTGAGGGAGAGTGTGTGTGTGAGGGAGAGTGTGTGTGTCTCTCTGTCTGTGTGTGTGAGGGAGAGTGTGTGTGTGAGGGAGTGTGTGAGGGAGAGAGTGTGTGTGAGGGAGAGTGTGTGTGTGTCTCTGTCTGTGTGTGTGAGGGAGAGTGTGTGTGAGGGAGAGTGTGTGTGTGAGGGAGAGAGTGTGTGTGAGGGAGATTGTGTGTGTGTCTCTGTCTGTGTGTGTGAGGGAGAGTGTGTGTGTGAGGGAGAGTGTGTGTGTGAGGGAGAGAGTGTGTGTGAGGGAGAGTGTGTGTGTGAGGGAGAGTGTGTGTGTGTGAGGGTGAGTGTGTGTGTGAGGGAGAGTGTGTGTGTGAGGGAGATTGTGTGTGTGAGGGAGAGTGTGTTTGTGAGGGAGAGTGTGTGTGTGAGGGAGAGAGTGCGCGCGAGGGAGAGAGTGTGTGTGTCTCTGTCTGTGTGTGTGAGGGAGAGTGTGTGTGTGAGGGAGAGAGTGTGTGTGAGGGAGAGAGTGTGTGTGAGGGAGAGTGTGTGTGTGAGGGAGAGTGTGTGTGTGTGAGGGAGAGTGTGTGTGTGAGGGAGAGTGTGTGTGTGAGGGAGAGTGTGTTTGTGAGGGAGAGTGTGTGTGTGAGGGAGAGTGTGTGTGTGAGGGAGATTGTGTGTGTGAGGGAGATTGTGTGTGTGAGGGAGAGTGTGTGTGTGAGGGAGAGTGTGTGTGTGTCTCTGTCTGTGTGTGAGGGAGAGTGTGTGTGTGAGGGAGAGTGTGTGTGTTTCTCTGTCTGTGTGTGTGAGTGAGAGTTTGTGTGTGAGGGAGTGTGTGTGTGAGGGAGTGAGGGAGTGTGTGTGTGTGTGGGAGAGTGTGTGTGTGTGGGAGAGTGTGTGTGTGTGAGGGAGAGTGTGTGTGTGTCTCTGTCTGTGTGTGTGAGGGAGTGTGTGTGTGAGGGAGTGAGGGAGAGTGTGTGTGTGTGGGAGAATGTGTGTGTGTGAGGGAGAGCGTGTGTGTGTGAGGGAGAGAGTGCGCGCGAGGGAGAGCGTGCGCGCGAGGGAGAGCGTGCGCGCGAGGGAGAGCGTGCGCGCGAGGGAGAGAGTGCGCGTGCGCGAAGGAGAGAGTACGCGCGAGGGAGAGAGTGCGCGCGAGGGAGCGAGTGCGCGCGAGGGAGAGAGTGCGCGTGCGCGAAGGAGAGAGTACGCGCGAGAGAGAGAGTGCGCGCGAGGGAGAGAGTGCGCGCGAGGGAGAGAGTGCGCGCGAGGGAGAGAGTGCGCGCGAGGGAGAGAGTGCGTGGGAGGGAGAGTGCGTGGGAGGGAGAGTGTGCGTGGGAGGGAGAGTGTGCGTGGGAGGGAGAGTGCGTGGGAGGGAGAGTGTGCGTGGGAGGGAGAGTGTGTGTTTTCTCTGTCTGTGTGTGCGAGGGAGAGCGTGTGTGCGAGGGAGAGCGTGTGTGCGAGGGAGAGCGTGTGTGCGAGGGAGAGCATGTGTGCGAGGGAGTGCGTGTGTGCGTCTCTGTCTGTGTGTGTGAGGGAGAGTGTGTGTGTGAGGGAGAGTGTGCGCGCGAGGGAGAGTGTGCGCGCGAGGGAGAGAGTGCGCGCGAGGGAGAGTGTGTGTGTCTCTCTGTCTGTGTGTGTGAGGGAGAGTGTGTGTGTGAGGGAGAGTGTGTGTGTGAGGGAGAGTGTATGTGTGAGGGAGAGTGTGTGTGTCTCTGTCTGTGTGTGCGAGGGAGAGTGTGCGTGCGAGGGAGAGTGTGCGCGCGAGGGAGAGAGTGCGCGCGAGGCAGAGTGTGTGTGTCTCTCTGTCTGTGTGTGTGAGGGAGAGTGTGTGTGTGAGGGAGAGTGTATGTGTGAGGGAGTGTGTGTGTGTGTGAGGGAGTGTGTGTGTGTGAGGGAGTGTGTGTGTGTGAGGGAGAGTGTGTGTGTGAGGGAGAGTGTGTATGTGAGGGAGAGAGTGTGTGTGAGGGAGAGTGTGTGTGTGTCTCTGTCTGTGTGTGTGAGGGAGAGTGTGTGTGTGAGGGAGTGTGTGTGTGTGAGGGAGAGTGTGTGTGTCTCTCTGTCTGTGTGTGTGAGGGAAAGTGTGTGTGTGAGGGAGTGTGTGTGTGTGAGGGAGAGAGTGTGTGTGAGGGAGAGTGTGTGTGTGTCTCTGTCTGTGTGTGTGAGGGAGAGTGTGTGTGTGAGGGAGAGTGTGTGTGTGAGGGAGAGAAAGTGTGTGAGGGAGATTGTGTGTGTGAGGGAGAGTGTGTGTGTGAGGGAGAGTGTGTGTGTGAGGGAGAGTGTGTGTGTGAGGGAGAGTGTGTGTGTGAGGGAGAGAGTGTGTGTGAGGGAGAGTGTGTGTGTGAGGGAGAGTGTGTGTGTCTCTCTGTCTGTGTGTGTGAGGGAGAGTGTGTGTGTGAGGGAGAGAGTGTGTGTGAGGGAGAGTGTGTGTGTGAGGGAGAGAGAGTGTGTGAGGGAGATTGTGTGTGTGAGGGAGAGTGTGTGTGTGAGGGAGAGTGTGTGTGTGTGAGGGAGAGTGTCTGTGTGTGAGGGAGCGTGTGTGTGTGAGGGAGCGTGTGTGTGTGTGGGAGTGTGTGTGTGTGAGGGAGTGTGTGTGTGTGAGGGAGAGTGTGTGTGTGTGAGGGAGAGTGTGTGTGTGAGGGAGAGTGTGTGTGTGTGAGGGAGAGTGTGTGTGTGTGAGGGAGAGTGTCTGTGTGTGAGGGAGCGTGTGTGTGTGAGGGAGAGTGTGTGTGCGTGAGGGAGAGTGCGCGCGAGGGAGAGAGTGCGCGCGAGGGAGAGTGCGCACGAGGGAGAGTGTGTGTGTGTCTCTGTCTGTGTGTGTGAGGGAGAGTATGTGTGCGAGGGAGAGTGTGTATGTGAGGGAGATTGTGTCTGTGTCTCTGTCTGTGTGTGTGAGGGAGAGTGTGTGTGTGAGGGAGAGTGTGTTTGTGAGGGAGAGTGTGTTTGTGAGGGAGAGTGTGTGTGTGAGGGAGAGTGTGTGTGTGAGGGAGAGTGTGTGTGTGTCTCTGTCTGTGTGTATGAGGGAGAGTGTGTGTGTGAGGGAGAGTGTGTGTGTGAGGGAGAGTGAGTGTGTGAGGGAGAGTGTGTGTGTGAGGGAGAGTGTGTGTGTGACGGAGAGTGTGTGTGTGAGGGAGAGTGTGTGTGTGAGGGAGAGTGTGTGTGTGCGGGAGAGTGTGTGTGTGAGGGAGAGTGAGTGTGTGAGGGAGAGTGTGTGTGTGAGGGAGAGAGAGTGTGTGAGGGAGATTGTGTGTGTGAGGGAGAGTGTGTGTGTGAGGGAGAGTGTGTGTGTGAGGGAGAGAGTGTGTGTGAGGGAGAGTGTGTGTGTGTCTCTGTCTGTGTGAGTGAGGGAGAGTGTGTGTGTGAGGGAGTGTGTGTGTGTGTGGGAGTGTGTGTGTGTGAGGGAGTGTGTGTGTGTGAGGGAGAGTGTGTGTGTGTGAGGGAGAGTGTGTGTGTGAGGGAGAGTGTGTGTGTGTGAGGGAGAGTGTGTGTGTGTGAGGGAGAGTGTCTGTGTGTGAGGGAGCGTGTGTGTGTGAGGGAGAGTGTGTGTGCGTGAGGGAGAGTGCGCGCGAGGGAGAGAGTGCGCGCGAGGGAGAGTGCGCACGAGGGAGAGTGTGTGTGTGTCTCTGTCTGTGTGTGTGAGGGAGAGTATGTGTGCGAGGGAGAGTGTGTATGTGAGGGAGATTGTGTCTGTGTCTCTGTCTGTGTGTGTGAGGGAGAGTGTGTGTGTGAGGGAGAGTGTGTGTGTGAGGGAGAGTGTGTGTGTGAGGGAGAGTGAGTGTGTGAGGGAGAGTGTGTTTGTGAGGGAGAGTGTGTTTGTGAGGGAGAGTGTGTGTGTGAGGGAGAGTGTGTGTGTGAGGGAGAGTGTGTGTGTGTCTCTGTCTGTGTGTGTGAGGGAGAGTGTGTGTGTGAGGGAGAGTGTGTGTGTGAGGGAGAGTGTGTGTGTGAGGGAGAGTGAGTGTGTGAGGGAGAGTGTGTGTGTGAGGGAGAGTGTGTGTGTGACGGAGAGTGTGTGTGTGAGGGAGAGTGTGTGTGTGAGGGAGAGTGTGTGTGTGAGGGAGAGTGTGTGTGTGAGGGAGAGTGTGCGTGGGAGGGAGAGTGTGCGCGCGAGGGAGAGTGAGAGCGCGAGGGAGAGAGTGTGCGTGAGGGAGAGCGTGCGCGCGAGGGAGAGTGTGTGTGTGAGGGAGAGCGTGCGCGCGAGGGAGAGCGTGTGTGTGAGGGAGAGTGTGTGTCTGTCGCTGTCTGTGTGTGTGAGGGAGAGTGTGCGCGCGAGGGAGAGAGTGCGCGCGAGGGAGAGAGTGCGCGCGAGGGAGAGAGTGCGCGCGAGGGAGAGAGTGCGCGCGAGGGAGAGAGTGCGCGCGAGGGAGAGAGTGCGCGCGAGGGAGAGAGTTCGCGCGAGGGAGAGTGTGTGTGTCTCTCTGTCTGTGTGTGTGAGGGAGAGTGTGTGTGTGAGGGAGAGTGTGTGTGTGAGGGAGAGTGTATGTGTGAGGGAGAGTGTGTGTGTCTCTGTCTGTGTGTGCGAGGGAGAGTGTGCGTGCGAGGGAGAGTGTGCGCGCGAGGGAGAGAGTGCGCGCGAGGGAGAGAGTGCGCGCGAGGGAGAGAGTGCGCGCGAGGGAGAGAGTGCGCGCGAGGGAGAGAGTTCGCGCGAGGGAGAGTGTGTGTGTCTCTCTGTCTGTGTGTGTGAGGGAGAGTGTGTGTGTGAGGGAGAGTGTATGTGTGAGGGAGAGTGTGTGTGTGTCTCTGTCTGTGTGTGTGAGGGAGAGTGTGTGTGTGAGGGAGTGTGTGTGTGTGTGAGGGAGTGTGTGTGTGTGAGGGAGTGTGTGTGTGTGAGGGAGAGTGTGTGTGTGAGGGAGAGTGTGTATGTGAGGGAGAGAGTGTGTGTGAGGGAGAGTGTGTGTGTGTCTCTGTCTGTGTGTGTGAGGGAGAGTGTGTGTGTGAGGGAGTGTGTGTGTGTGAGGGAGAGTGTGTGTGTCTCTCTGTCTGTGTGTGTGAGGGAAAGTGTGTGTGTGAGGGAGTGTGTGTGTGTGAGGGAGAGAGTGTGTGTGAGGGAGAGTGTGTGTGTGTCTCTGTCTGTGTGTGTGAGGGAGAGTGTGTGTGTGAGGGAGAGTGTGTGTGTGAGGGAGAGAGAGTGTGTGAGGGAGATTGTGTGTGTGAGGGAGAGTGTGTGTGTGAGGGAGAGTGTGTGTGTGAGGGAGAGTGTTTGTGTGAGGGAGAGTGTGTGTGTGAGGGAGAGAGTGTGTGTGAGGGAGAGTGTGTGTGTGAGGGAGAGTGTGTGTGTCTCTCTGTCTGTGTGTGTGAGGGAGAGTGTGTGTGTGAGGGAGTGTGTGTGTGTGAGGGAGAGAGTGTGTGTGAGGGAGAGTGCGTGTGTGTCTCTGTCTGTGTGTGTGAGGGAGAGTGTGTGTATGAGGGAGAGTGTGTGTGTGAGGGAGAGAGAGTGTGTGAGGGAGATTGTGTGTGTGAGGGAGAGTGTGTGTGTGAGGGAGAGTGTGTGTGTGAGGGAGAGTGTGTGTGTGAGGGAGAGAGTGTGTGTGAGGGAGAGTGTGTGTGTGTCTCTGTCTGTGTGTGTGAGGGAGAGTGTGTGTGTGAGGGAGTGTGTGTGTGTGTGTGGGAGTGTGTGTGTGTGAGGGAGTGTGTGTGTGTGAGGGAGAGTGTGTGTGTGTGAGGGAGAGTGTGTGTGTGAGGGAGAGTGTGTGTGTGTGAGGGAGAGTGTGTGTGTGTGAGGGAGAGTGTCTGTGTGTGAGGGAGAGTGTGTGTGTGAGGGAGAGTGTGTATGCGTGAGGGAGAGTGCGCGCGAGGGAGAGAGTGACCGCGAGGGAGAGAGTGCGCGCGAGGGAGAGAGTGCGCGCGAGGGAGGGTGTGCGCGCGAGGGAGGGTGTGCGCTCGAGGGAGAGAGTGCGCGCGAGGGAGAGTGCGCACGAGGGAGAGTGTGTGTGTGTCTCTGTCTGTGTGTGTGAGGGAGAGTGTGTGTGCGAGGGAGAGTGTGTATGTGAGGGAGATTGTGTCTGTGTCTCTGTCTGTGTGTGTGAGGGAGAGTGTGTGTGTGAGGGAGAGTGTGTTTGTGAGGGAGAGTGTGTGTGTGAGGGAGAGTGTGTGTGTGAGGGAGAGTGTGTGTGTGTCTCTGTCTGTGTGTGTGAGGGAGAGTGTGTGTGTGAGGGAGAGTGTGTGTGTGAGGGAGAGTGAGTGTGTGAGGGAGAGTGTGTGTGTGAGGGAGAGTGTGTGTGTGAGGGAGAGTGTGTGTGTGACGGAGAGTGTGTGTGTGAGGGAGAGTGTGTGTGTGAGGGAGAGTGTGTGTGTGCGGGAGAGTGTGTGTGTGAGGGAGAGTGTGTGTGTGAGGGAGAGTGTGTGTGTGAGGGAGAGTGTGTGTGTGACGGAGAGTGTGTGTGTGACGGAGAGTGTGTGTGTGAGGGAGAGTGAGTGTGAGGGAGAGTGTGCGTGTGAAGGAGAGTGTGCGTGTGAGGGAGAGTGTGCGTGGGAGGGAGAGTGTGCGCGCGAGGGAGAGTGAGAGCGCGAGGGAGAGTGTGCGTGAGGGAGAGCGTGCGCGCGAGGGAGAGTGTGTGTGTGAGGGAGAGCGTGCGCGCGAGGGAGAGCGTGTGTGTGAGGGAGAGTGTGTGTGTGACGGAGAGTGTGTGTGTGAGGGAGAGTGTGTGTGTGAGGGAGAGTGTGTGTGTGCGGGAGAGTGTGTGTGTGAGGGAGAGTGAGTGTGTGAGGGAGAGTGTGTGTGTGAGGGAGAGAGAGTGTGTGAGGGAGATTGTGTGTGTGAGGGAGAGTGTGTGTGTGAGGGAGAGTGTGTGTGTGAGGGAGAGAGTGTGTGTGAGGGAGAGTGTGTGTGTGTCTCTGTCTGTGTGAGTGAGGGAGAGTGTGTGTGTGAGGGAGTGTGTGTGTGTGTGGGAGTGTGTGTGTGTGAGGGAGTGTGTGTGTGTGAGGGAGAGTGTGTGTGTGTGAGGGAGAGTGTGTGTGTGAGGGAGAGTGTGTGTGTGTGAGGGAGAGTGTGTGTGTGTGAGGGAGAGTGTCTGTGTGTGAGGGAGCGTGTGTGTGTGAGGGAGAGTGTGTGTGCGTGAGGGAGAGTGCGCGCGAGGGAGAGAGTGCGCGCGAGGGAGAGTGCGCACGAGGGAGAGTGTGTGTGTGTCTCTGTCTGTGTGTGTGAGGGAGAGTATGTGTGCGAGGGAG
>NW_027253223.1:0-17086 GCF_044704955.1 Pristiophorus japonicus
CCACTCTTGGCCTCTCGCTCTCCCCACTCTCCACTCTCTGTCCACCCCCCCCCGACCCCCAATCTCTCCTGTCTATTTCCCCCCCCCCCTCCCATCTCATCTGGCACCCCCCCAACTTCCCCCCTCCGCCAAATCTCACAGTCTTCCCCCCCCACAATCTCTCTGTCTCCCCCCGACCCCCAATCTCTCAGTCTCTTCCCCCCCCCCCAATCCCTCCGTCTCTTCCTCCCTCCAATCTCTGTCTCTCCTCTCTCCCCCCCCCCCCCCCCAATCTCTCTGTCTCCCACCCCAATCTCTCTGTGTCTTCGCCCCCAATCTCTTGTCTCCCTCCCCCCCAATCTCTCTGTCTCCCCTGCCCCCTATCTCTCTGTCTCTCTCCCCCTCCAATCTCTCCATCTCTCCCCCCCCACCCTACCAATCTCTCTATCTCTCCCCCCCCCCCCCAATCACTCTGTCTTTCCACCCCCCCAATCTCTGTCTCTCTCCCCCCCCAATCTCTGTCTCTCCCCCCCCACTCTCTGTCTCTCTCCCCCACCAATCTCTGTCTCTCCCCCCCAATCTCTCTATCTCTCCCCCCCCCAATCTTCGCGTCTCTCACCCCCCAATCTCTCTGTCTCCCTCCCCCCCAATCTCTCTGTCTCTCCCCCTAATCTCTCTGTCTCTCCCCCCCCAATCTCTCTGTCTCCCCCCCCTCTCAATCTCCCTGTCTCTCCCCCAATCTCTCTGTATATTTCCTCCCCCCCAATCTCCTGTCTCTTCCCCCCCCCACTCTCCCTTGTCTCTCCCCCCCCAATCTCTCTGTCTCTCCCCCCACTCTCTCTGTCTCTCTGCCCCCCCAATCCTCTCTTTCTCCCCCCCCCCAAATCTCTCTTTCTCCCCCCCCCCCCAATCTCTCTGTCTCTCCCCCCCCACTCACTCTGTCTCTCTCCCCCCCCCCAATCTCTGCCTCTCCCCCCCGCAATCTCTCTGTCTCTCCCCCCCCCCACAATTTCTCTGTCTCTCCCCCCCCCCCCCATCTCTCTGTCTCTCCCCCCCCCCCAATCTCTCTGTCTCTCCGTCCCCCCCAATCTCTCTGTCTCCCCCCCCCCCTCAAACTCTCTGTCTCCCCCCCCCTCAATCTCTCTGTCTCCCCCCTCAATCTCTCTGTCTCCCCCCTACTCTCTCTCTCTGTCTCCCCCGACTCTCTCTCTCTGTCTCTCCCCTACACTCTCGCGCTATTCTCTTTCCACTCTCACACTCTCTTTCCACACTCTCTCTTTCTCTCCACACTCTATCCCCATTCTCATTCTCTCTTACTTACCCCCTCTTGCTCTCGCTTCCCCCCTCGCTCTCGCTTTCCCTCCCTCGCTCCCCCCCTCGCTCTCCCCCCCCTCGCTCTCCCCCCCCTCGCTCTCCCCGCCCCCTCGCTCCTCCCCCCCTCTCGCTCTCCGCCCCCTCGCTCTCCCCCCCTCGCTCTCCGCCCCCTCGCTCTCCCCCCTCGCTCTCCCCCCTCACTCTCCCCCACTCTCGCTCTCCCCCTCTCGCTCTCCCCCCTCTCACTCTCCCCCCTCTCGCTCTCTCTCCCTCTCGCTCTCCTCTCGCTCTCTCCTCTCGCTCTCTCCCTTTCGCTTTCCACCTCTCTTTCCCCCTCTCGCTCGCCCCGTGGCCCTCCCCACTCTCGCCCCCCCCTCGCCCACCCCCCCCTCTTGCCCTCACTCCCCCTCGCCTTCCCCCCTCTCCCTCACCTTCCCCCATCTCGCCCTCCCCCTCCCTCTCCCTCCTTTCCCCCCACTCTCCAACGCCTTCCCCCATCTCGCCCGCTCCCCCTCTCGCCCTCCCTTCTCTCGTCCTTCTCGCCCTCCCCCACCACTCGTCCCCCCCCCCACTCGCCCTCCCCCCCCACTCGCCCTCCCCCCCCCTCGCCCTCCCACCTCGCCCCCTCGTCCTCCCCCCTCGCTCTTCTCCCCCCCCCCCTCTCGGCCTCTCCCCCCCCTCTCGGCCTCTCCCCCCCCCCTCTCGGCCTCTCCCCCCCCCCTCTCGGCCTCTCCCCACTTCTCGCCCTCTCCCCACTTCTCGCCCTCTCCCCCCTCGCGCCCTCTCCCCCTCTCGCTCACTCCCCCCCTCTCTCTCGCCCTCCAATCTCTCTGTCTCTACCCCTCCCAATCTCTGTCTCCCCCTCCCCTCAATCTCTCTGTCTCCACCCCCTCAATCTCTCAGTCTCTCCCCTACGCTCTCTCTCGCCCTATTCTCTTTCCACTCTCACTCACTCTCTTTCCACACTCTCTCTCTCTCCCTCCACACTATATCCCCAATCTTATTCTCTTTCTACTTCCCCCCCCCCTCGCTCCTTCCCCCCTCGCTCCTTCCCCCCTCGCTCCTTCCCCCTCGCTCCTTCCCCCCTCGCTCCTTCCCCCTCGCTCCTTCCCCCCTCGCTCCTTCCCCCCTCGCTCCTTCCCCCCTCGCTCCTTCCCCCCTCGCTCCTTCCCCCTCGCTCCTTCCCCCCTCGTTCCTTCCCCCCTCGCTCCTTGCCCTCTCGCCCTCTCGCCCTCCCACCTCTCCCCCTCGACCTGCCCCCTCTTCCCCTCGCTTCCCCCTCTTCCCCTCGCTTCCCCCTCTCCCCCTCGCTTCCCACCTCTCCCCCTCGCTTCCCACCTCTCCCCCTCGCTTCCCCCCTCTCCCCCTCGCTTCCCCCCTCTCCCCTCGCTTCCCCCCTCTCCCCCTCGCTTCCCCCCTCTTCGCCTGGCTTCCCCCCTCTCCCCCTCGCCCCCTCGCTTCCCCCCTCTCCCCCTCGCTTCCCCCTCTTCCCCTCGCTTCCCCCCCTCTTCCCTCGCTTCCCCCCTCTTCCCGTCGCTTCCCCCCTCTCCCCCTCGCTTCCCCCCTCTCCCCCTCGCTTCCCCCCTCTCCCCCTCGCTTCCCCCCTCTCCCCCTCGCTTCCCCCCTCTCCCCCTCGCTTCCCACCTCTCCCCCTCGCTTCCCACCTCTCCCCTCGCTTCCCCTCTCCCCCTCGCTTCCCCCCTCTCCCCCTCGCTTCCCACCTCTCCCCCTCGCTTCCCCCTCTTCCCCTCGCTTCCCCCCTCTCCCCCTCGCTTCCCCCCTCTCCCCCTCGCTTCCCACCTCTCCCCTCGCTTCCCCCTCTCCCCCTCGCTTCCCCCCTCTCCCCCTCGCTTCCCACCTCTCCCCCTCGCTTCCCCCTCTCCCCCTCGCTTCCCCTCGCTTCCCCCTCTCCCCCTCGCTTCCCCCACTCTCCCCCTCGCTTCCCCCCTCTCCCCCTCGCTTCCCCCTCTCGCTCCCCTCTTGGCCTCTCGCTCTCCCCACTCTCACTCTCTGTCCCCCCCCCCCCCCGACCCCCAATCTCTCTGTCTTTCCCCCCAATCTCTCTGTCACCTCCCCCAATCTCCCCCCTCCCGCCAAATCTCACAGTCTCCCCCCCCCACAATCTCTCTGTCTCCCCCCCCGACCCCCAATCTCTCAGTCTCTTCCCCCCCCCCCAATCCCTCCGTCTCTTCTCCCTCCAATCTCTGTCTCTCCTCTCTCCCCCCCCCAAATCTCTCTGTCTCCACCCCAATCTCTCTGTGTCTTCGCCCCCAATCTCTTGTCTCCCTCCCCCCCAATCTCTCTGTCTCCCCTGCCCCTATCTCTCTGTCTCTCCCCCTCCAATCTCTCCATCTCTCCCCCCCCACCCCACCAATCTCTCTATCTCTCCCCCCCCCCCAATCTCTCTGTCTTCCACCCCCCCCAATCTCTGTCTCTCTCCCCCCCCCAATCGCTGTCTCTCTCCCCCCCCAATCTCTGTCTCTCCCCCCCAATCTCTGTCTCTCTCCCCCACCAATCTCTGTCTCTCCCCCCCCAATCTCTCTATCTCTCCCCCCCCCAATCTCTCGGTCTCTCACCCCCCCCCAATCTCTCTGTCTTTCCCCCCCAATCTCTCTGTCTCTTTCCCCCCCGAATCACTGTCTCTGCCCCCCAATCTCTCTGCCTCTCCCCCCAATCCCTCTCTCTTCCCCCCCCCAATCTCTCTGTCTCCCCCCCCCCCAATCTCTCTGTCTCTCCCCCCCAATCTCTCTGTCTCTCCCCCCCCCCCCCAATCTCTCTGTCTCTCCCCCCCAATCTCTCTGTCTCCCCCCCCAATCTCTCTGTCTCTCCCCCCCCTCCCATCTCTCTGTCTCTCCCCCACAATCTCTCTGTCTCTCCCCCCCAATCTCTCTGTCTCTCCCCCCCCCATCTCTCTGTCTCTCCCCCCCAATCACTCTGTCTCTCCCCCCCCAATCTCTGTGTCTCTCCCCCCCCCAATCTCTCTATCTCTCCCCCCCCCCATCTCTCTGTCTCTCCCCCCCCCAATCTCTCTGTCTCTCCCCCCCCCCCAATCTATGTCTCTCCCCCCCCCCCAATCTCTCTGTCTCTCCCCCCAATCTCTCTGTCTCTCTCCCCCCCAATCTCTCTGTCTCCCCTGCCCCCTATCTCTCTGTCTCTCCCCCTCCAATCTCTCCATCTCTCCCCCCCCCACCCTACAATCTCTCTATCTCTCCCCCCCCCCCCCAATCTCTCTGTCTTTCCACCCCCCCAATCTCTGTCTCTCTCCCCCCCCCAATCTCTGTCTCTCCCCCCCAATCTCTGTCTCTCTCCCCCACCAATCTCTGTCTCTCCCCCCCAATCTCTCTATCTCTCCCCCCCCCCCCAATCTCTCGGTCTCTCACCCCCCCCAATCTCTCTGTCTCTCTCCCCCCCAATCTCTCTGTCTCTTCCCCCTAATCTCTCTGTCTCTCCCCCCCCCAATCTCTCTGTCTCCCCCCCTCAATCTCCCTGTCTCTCCCCCCAATCTCTCTGTCTATTTCCTCCCCCCCAATCTCTCTGTCTCTTCCCCCCCCCACTCTCCCTGTCTCTCCCCCCCCCAAATCTCTCTGTCTCTCCCCCCACTCTCTCTGTCTCTCTGCCCCCCCCACTCTCTCTTTCTCCCCCCCCCAAATCTCTCTTTCTCTCCCCCCCCCCAATCTCTCTGTCTCTCCCCCCCCACTCTCTCTGTCTCTCTCCCCCCCCCAATCTCTGCCTCTCCCCCCCCGCAATCTCTCTGTCTCTCCCCCCCCCCACAATTTCTCTGTCTCTCCCCCCCCCCCCCATCTCTCTGTCTCTCCCCCCCCCCCCAATCTCTCTGTCTCTCCGTCCCCCCCAATCTCTCTGTCTCCCCCCCCCCTCAATCTCTCTGTCTCCCCCCCCCTCAATCTCTCTGTCTCCCCCCTCAATCTCTCTGTCTCCCCCCTACTCTCTCTCTCTGTCTCCCCCGACTCTCTCTCTCTGTCTCTCCCCTACACTCTCGCGCTATTCTCTTTCACTCTCACTCACTCTCTTTCCACACTCTCTCTCTTTCTCTCCACACTCTATCCCCATTCTCATTCTCTCTTACTTACCCCCTCTTGCTCTCGCTTCCCCCCCTCGCTCTCGCTTTCCCTCCTCTCGCTCCCCCCCTCGCTCTCCCCCCCTCGCTCTCCCCCCCCCTCGCTCTCCCCGCCCCCTCGCTCTCCCCCCCTCTCGCTCTCCGCCCCCTCGCTCTCCGCCCCCTCGCTCTCCGCCCCCTCGCTCTCCCCCCTCGCTCTCCCCCCTCACTCTCCCCACTCTCGCTCTCCCCCCTCTCGCTCTCCCCCCTCTCACTCTCCCCCCTCTCGCTCTCTCCCCTCTCGCTCTCCCCCTTCTCGCTCTCTCCCTCTCGCTCTCTCCCTTTCGCTTTCCACCTCTCTTTCCCCCTCTCGCTCGCCCCCGTGGCCCTCCCCACTCTCGCCCCCCCCTCGCCCACCCCCCCCTCTTGCCCTCACTCCCCCTCGCCTTCCCCCCTCTCCCTCACCTTCCCCCATCTCGCCCTCCCCCTCCCTCTCCCTCCCTCTCCCCCCACTCTCCAACGCCTTCCCCCATCTCGCCCGCTCCCCCTCTCGCCCTCCCTTCTCTCGTCCTTCTCGCCCTCCCCCCACCACTCGTCCCCCCCCCCCACTCGCCCTCCCCCCCCACTCGCCCTCCCCCCCCCTCGCCCTCCCACCTCGCCCCCTCGTCCTCCCCCCCTCGCTCTTCTCCCCCCCCCCCTCTCGGCCTCTCCCCCCCCTCTCGGCCTCTCCCCCCCCCTCTCGGCCTCTCCCCCCCCCTCTCGGCCTCTCCCCACTTCTCGCCCTCTCCCCACTTCTCGCCCTCTCCCCCCTCGCGCCCTCTCCCCTCTCGCTCACTCCCCCCCTCTCTCTCGCCCTCCAATCTCTCTGTCTCTACCCCTCCCAATCTCTGTCTCCCCCTCCCCTCAATCTCTCTGTCTCCACCCCCTCAATCTCTCAGTCTCTCCCCTACGCTCTCTCTCGCCCTATTCTCTTTCCACTCTCACTCACTCTCTTTCCACACTCTCTCTCTCTCCCTCCACACTATATCCCCAATCTTATTCTCTTTCTTACTTCCCCCCCCCCCCTCGCTCCTTCCCCCCTCGCTCCTTCCCCCCTCGCTCCTTCCCCCCTCGCTCCTTCCCCCCTCGCTCCTTCCCCCCTCGCTCCTTCCCCCCTCGCTCCTTCCCCCCTCGCTCCTTCCCCCCTCGCTCCTTCCCCCACTCGCTCTCCCACCCCTTGCCCTCTCGCCCTCCCCCTTGCCCTCTCGCCCTCCCCCCTTGCCCTCTCGCCCTCTCGCCCTCCCACCTCTCCCCCTCGACCTGCCCCCTCTTCCCCTCGCTTCCCCCTCTTCCCCTCGCTTCCCCCTCTCCCCCTCGCTTCCCACCTCTCCCCCTCGCTTCCCCCTCTCCCCCTCGCTTCCCCCTCTCCCCCTCGCTTCCCCCCTCTTCGCCTGGCTTCCCCCCTCTCCCCCTCGCCCCCTCGCTTCCCCCCTCTCCCCCTCGCTTCCCCCCTCTTCCCCTCGCTTCCCCCCTCTTCCCCTCGCTTCCCCCCTCTTCCCGTCGCTTCCCCCCTCTCCCCCTCGCTTCCCCCCCTCTCCCCCTCGCTTCCCCCCTCTCCCCCTCGCTTCCCCCCTCTCCCCCTCGCTTCCCCCCTCTCCCCCTCGCTTCCCACCTCTCCCCCTCGCTTCCCACCTCTCCCCTCGCTTCCCCTCTCCCCCTCGCTTCCCCCTCTCCCCCTCGCTTCCCCCCTCTCCCCCTCGCTTCCCACCTCTCCCCCTCGCTTCCCCCTCTTCCCCTCGCTTCCCCCCTCTCCCCCTCGCTTCCCCCCTCTCCCCCTCGCTTCCCACCTCTCCCCCTCGCTTCCCCCTCTCCCCCTCGCTTCCCCTCGCTTCCCCCCTCTCCCCCTCGCTTCCCCCCACTCTCCCCCTCGCTTCCCCCCTCTCCCCCTCGCTTCCCCCCTCTCGCTCCCCTCTTGGCCTCTCGCTCTCCCCACTCTCACTCTCTGTCCCCCCCCCCCCCCGACCCCCAATCTCTCTGTCTTTCCCCCCAATCTCTCTGTCACCTCCCCCAATCTCCCCCCTCCCGCCAAATCTCACAGTCTCCCCCCCCCACAATCTCTCTGTCTCCCCCCCCGACCCCCAATCTCTCAGTCTCTTCCCCCCCCCCCAATCCCTCCGTCTCTTCTCCCTCCAATCTCTGTCTCTCCTCTCTCCCCCCCCCAAATCTCTCTGTCTCCACCCCAATCTCTCTGTGTCTTCGCCCCCAATCTCTTGTCTCCCTCCCCCCCAATCTCTCTGTCTCCCCTGCCCCCTATCTCTCTGTCTCTCCCCCTCCAATCTCTCCATCTCTCCCCCCCCACCCCACCAATCTCTCTATCTCTCCCCCCCCCCAATCTCTCTGTCTTTCCACCCCCCCCAATCTCTGTCTCTCTCCCCCCCCCCAATCGCTGTCTCTCTCCCCCCCCAATCTCTGTCTCTCCCCCCCAATCTCTGTCTCTCTCCCCCACCAATCTCTGTCTCTCCCCCCCCCAATCTCTCTATCTCTCCCCCCCCCAATCTCTCGGTCTCTCACCCCCCCCCCAATCTCTCTGTCTTTCCCCCCAATCTCTCTGTCTCTTTCCCCCCCGAATCACTGTCTCTGCCCCCCAATCTCTCTGCCTCTCCCCCCCAATCCCTCTCTCTTCCCCCCCCCCCCAATCTCTCTGTCTCCCCCCCCCCCCCAATCTCTCTGTCTCTCCCCCCCAATCTCTCTGTCTCTCCCCCCCCCCCAATCTCTCTGTCTCTCCCCCCCAATCTCTCTGTCTCCCCCCCCCAATCTCTCTGTCTCTCCCCCCCTCCCATCTCTCTGTCTCTCCCCCACAATCTCTCTGTCTCTCCCCCCCCAATCTCTCTGTCTCTCCCCCCCCTATCTCTCTGTCTCTCCCCCCCCAATCACTCTGTCTCTCCCCCCCCAATCTCTGTGTCTCTCCCCCCCCAATCTCTCTATCTCTCCCCCCCCCCATCTCTCTGTCTCTCCCCCCCCCCAATCTCTCTGTCTCTCCCCCCCCCAATCTATGTCTCTCCCCCCCCCCAATCTCTCTGTCTCTCCCCCCAATCTCTCTGTCTCTCTCCCCCCCAATCTCTCTGTCTCTCCCCCCCCCCCCAATCTCTGTCTCTCCCCCCCCCCAATCTCTCTGTCTCTCCCCCCCAATCTCTCTGTCTCTCTCCCCCCCAATCTCTCTGTCTCTCCCCCCCAATCTCTCTGTCTCTCCCCCCCCCAATCTCTCTGTCTCCCCCCCCCTCAATCTCTCTGTCTCTCCCCCCCCCCAATCTCTCTGTCTCTCCCCCCAATCTCTCTGTCTCTTCCCCCCCCAATCTATGTCTCTCCCCCCCCCCAATCTCTCTGTCTCTCCCCCCAATCTCTCTGTCTCTCTCCCCCCAATCTCTCTGTCTCTCCCCCTAATCTCTCTGTCTCTCCCCCCCCAATCTCTCTGTCTCCCCCCCCTCAATCTCTCTGTCTTCCCCCCCCCAATCTCTCTGTCTCTCCCCCCATCTCTCTGTCTCTCCCCCCCCCCCCCAATCTCTGTCTCTCCCCCCCCCAATCTCTCTGTCTCTCCCCCCCAATCTCTCTGTCTCTCTCCCCCCCAATCTCTCTGTCTCTCCCCCCTAATCTCTCTGTCTCTCCCCCCCCAATCTCTCTGTCTCCCCCCCCCTCAATCTCTCTGTCTGTCTCTCCCCCCCCCAATCTCTCTGTCTCTCCCCCCCAATCTCTCTGTCTCTTCCCCCCCACTCTCTCTGTCTCTTCCCCCCCCAATCTCTCTGTCTCTCCCCCCAATCTCTCTGTCTATTTCCTCCCCCCCCAATCTCTCTGTCTCTTCCCCCCCCCCCACTCTCCCTGTCTCTTCCCCCCCCCAAATCTCTCTGTCTCTCCCCCCCACTCTCTCTGTCTCTCTGCCCCCCCCACTCTCTCTTTCTCCCCCCCCAAATCTCTCTTTCTCTCCCCCCCCCCAATCTCTCTGTCCCTCCCCCCCCACTCTCTCTGTCTCTCTCCCCCCCCCCCAATCTCTGCCTCTCCCCCCCCCGCAATCTCTCTGTCTCTCCCCCCCCCCCCACAATTTCTCTGTCTCTCCCCCCCCCAATCTCTGTGTCTCTCCCGCCCCCCAATCTCTCTGTCTCTCCCCCCCCCCATCTCTCTGTCTCTCCCCCCCCAATCTCTCTGTCTCTCCCCCCCCAATCTCTGTCTCTCCCCCCCCCCCCAATCTCTCTGTCTCTCCCCCCCAATCTCTCTGTCTCTCTCCCCCCCAATCTCTCTGTCTCTCCCCCCTAATCTCTCTGTCTCTCCCCCCCCCCAATCTCTCTGTCTCCCCCCCCTCAATCTCTTTGTCTCTCCCCCCCCCCAATCTCTCTGTCTCTCCCCCCCAATCTCTCTGTCTCTCCCCCCCCCAATCTCTGTCTCCCCCCCCCCAATCTCTCTGTCTCTCCCCCCCAATCTCTCTGTCTCTCTCCCCCCAATCTCTCTGTCTCTCCCCCCTAATCTCTCTGTCTCTCCCCCCCCAATCTCTCTGTCTCCCCCCCCTCAATCTCTCTGTCTCTCCCACCCCAATCTCTCTGTCTCTCCCCCCCAATCTCTCTGTGTCTCCCCCCCACTCTCTCTGTCTCTTCCCCCCCCAATCTCTCTGTCTCTCCCCCCAATCTCTCTGTCTATTTCCTCCCCCCCCAATCTCTCTGTCTCTTCTCCCCCCCCCACTCTCCCTGTCTCTCCCCCCCCCAAAATCTCTCTGTCTCTCCCCCCCACTCTCTCTGTCTCTCTGCCCCCCCCCACTCTCTCTTTCTCCCCCCCCCAAATCTCTCTTTCTCTCCCCCCCAATCTCTCTGTCTCTCCCCCCCCACTCTCTCTGTCTCTCTCCCCCCCCCCCAATCTCTGCCTCTCCCCCCCCCGCAATCTCTCTGTCTCTCCCCCCCCCACAATTCTCTGTCTCTTCCCCCCCCCCCAATCTCTCTGTCTCTCCCCCCCCCCCCAATCTCTCTGTCTCTCCCGTCCCCCCCAATCTCTCTGTCTCTCCCCCCAATCTCTGTCTCTCGCCCCCCCCAATCTGTCTCTCCCCCCCTCAATCTCTCTGTCTCTCCCCCCCTCCACTCTCTCTGTCTCCCCCCCCAATCTCTCTGTCTCTCCCCCCCCCCCAATCTCTCTGTCTCTCCCCCCCCCCCAATCTCTCTGTCTCTCCCCCCACCAATCTCTCTGTCTCTCCCCCCCCCACTCTCTCTTTCTCCCCCCCCAATCTCTCTGTCTCCCCCCCCCCAATCTCTCTGTCTCTCTCCCCCCAATCTCTCTGTCTCTCCCCCCCCCCACTCTCTCTGTCTCTCTCCCCCCCCCAATCTCTCTGTCTCTCCCCCCCCCACTCTCTCTGTCTCTTCCCCCCCCACTCTCTCTGTCTCCCTCCCCCCCCCCCAATCTCTCTGTCTCTCATCCCACTCTCTCTGTCTCTCTCCCCCCCCACTCTCTCTGTCTCTCCCCCACAATCTCTCTGTCTCTCCCCCCCCAATCTCTCTGTCTCTCCCCCCCAATCTATGTCTCTCCGCCCCCCCAATCTGTCTCTCCCCCCCTCAATCTCTCTGTCTCTCCACCCTCCCAATCTCTCTGTCTCTCCCCCCTCCAATCTCTCTGTCTCCCCCCCCCCCCAATCTCTCTGTCTCTCATCCCACTCTCTCTGTCTCTCCCCCCCCCTCTCTCTTTCTCCCCCCCCAATCTCTCTGTCTCTCCCCCCCCCAATCTCTCTGTCTCTCTCCCCCCAATCTCTCTGTCTCTCCCCCCCCATTCTCTCTGTCTCTCTCCACCCCCCCAATCTCTCTGTCTCTCCCCCCCCCCCACTCTCTCTGTCTCTTCCCCCCCCCACTCTCTCTGTCTCCCTCCCCCCCCCCAATCTCTCTGTCTCTCATCCCACTCTCTCTGTCTCTCTCCCCCCCCACTCTCTCTTTCTACCCCCCCCCCCCAATCTCTCTGTCTCTCCCCCCCCCACTCTCTCTGTCTCTCTCCCCCCCCCAATCTCTCTGTCTCTCCCCCCCCAATCTCTGTCTCTCCGCCCCCCCCAATCTGTCTCTCCCCCCCCCCCAATCTCTCTGTCTCTCCACCCTCCCAATCTCTCTGTCTCTCCCCCCTTCAATCTCTCTGTCTCTCCCCCCTCAATCTCTCTGTCTCTCCCCCCTCCAATCTCTCTGTCTCCCCCCCTCCAATCTCTCTGTCTCCCCCCCCAATCTCTCTGTCTCTCACCCCCCCCCAATCTCTCTGTCTCTCATCCCACTCTCTCTGTCTCTCTCCCCCCCCCCACTCTCTCTTTCTCCCCCCCCCCAATCTCTCTGTCTCTCCCCCCCCCAATCTCTCTGTCTCTCCCCCCCCCAATCTCTCTGTCTCTCCCCCCAATCTCTCTGTCTCTCCCCCCAATCTCTCTGTCTCTCCCACCCCCCCAATCTCTCTGTCTCCCCCCCCCCCCAATCTCTCTGTCTCACCCCCCCCTCCCATCTCTCTGTCTCTCCCCCCCCAATCTCTCTGTCTCTCCCCCCCAATCTCTGTCTCTCCGCCCCCCCAATCTGTCTCTCCCCCCCTCAATCTCTCTGTCTCTCCCCCCCTCCAATCTCTCTGTCTCCCCCCCCCCAATCTCTCTGTCTCTCATCCCACTCTCTCTGTCTCTCCCCCCCCCTCTCTTTCTCCCCCCCCCAATCTCTCTGTCTCTCCACCCTCCCAATCTCTCTGTCTCTCCCCCCTTCAATCTCTCTGTCTCTCCCCCCTCAATCTCTCTGTCTCTCCCCCCTCCAATCTCTCTGTCTCCCCCCCCCCAATCTCTCTGTCTTTCCCCCCCAATCTCTCTGTCTCTTTCCCCCCCGAATCACTGTCTCTGCCCCCCAATCCCTCTCTCTTCCCCCCCCCTAATCCCTCTCTCTTCCCCCCCCCCCCAATCTCTCTGTCTCTCCACCCCCCCCAATCTCTGTATCTCCCCCCAATCTCTCTGTCTCTCCCCCCCCCCAATCTCTCTGTCTCTCGCCCCCAATCTCTCTGTCTCTCCCCTCCAATCTCTCTGTCTCTCCCCCCCCCAATCTCTCTGTCTCTCCCCCCCCAATCTCTCTGTCTCTCCCCCCCCAATCTCCCTGTCTCTCACCCCCCCAATCTCCCTGTCTCTCCCCCCCCCCCCAATCTCTCTGTCTCTCCCCCCCCAATCTCTCTGTCTCTCCCCCCAATCTCTCTGTCTCTCCCCCCCCCCAATCTCTCTGTCTCTCCCACCCCCCCAATCTCTCTGTCTCCGCCCCCCCAATCTCTCTGTCTCTCCCCCCCTCCCATCTCTCTGTCTCTCCCCCACAATCTCTCTGTCTCTCCCCCCCCAATCTCTCTGTCTCTCCCCCCCCCCAATCTCTCTGTCTCTCCCCCCCAATCTCTCTGTCTCTTCCCCCCCCCCCCAATCTCTCTGTCTCTCCCCCCCAATCTCTCTGTCTCCCCCCCCCAATCTCTCTGTCTCTCCCCCCCCTCCCATCTCTCTGTCTCTCCCCCACAATCTCTCTGTCTCTCCCCCCCCAATCTCTCTGTCTCTCCCCCCCCAATCTCTCTGTCTCTCCCCCCCCAATCTCTCTGTCTCTCCCCCCCCAATCTCTCTGTCTCTCCCCCTCCAATCTCTCTGTCTCTCCCCCCCCAATCTCTGTGTCTCTCGCCCCCCCCAATCTCTCTGTCTCTCCCCCCCCCATCTCTCTGTCTCTCCCCCCCCAATCTCTCTGTCTCTCCCCCCCCCAATCTCTGTCTCTCCCCCCCCCAATCTCTCTGTCTCTCCCCCCCAATCTCTCTGTCTCTCTCCCCCCCAATCTCTCTGTCTCTCCCCCCTAATCTCTCTGTCTCTCCCCCCAATCTCTCTGTCTCCCCCCCCTCAATCTCTCTGTCTCTCCCCCCCCCAATCTCTCTGTCTCTCCCCCCCAATCTCTCTGTCTCCCCCCCCCCCCAATCTCTGTCTCTCCCCCCCCCAATCTCTCTGTCTCTCTCCCCCCCAATCTCTCTGTCTCTCTCCCCCCCAATCTCTCTGTCTCTCCCCCCCAATCTCTCTGTCTCCCCCCCCCCAATCTCTCTGTCTCCCCCCCCTCAATCTCTCTGTCTCTCCCCCCCCCAATCTCTCTGTCTCTCCCCCCCAATCTCTCTGTCTCTTCCCCCCCACTCTCTCTGTCTCTTCCCCCCCCAATCTCTCTGTCTCTCCCCCCAATCTCTCTGTCTATTTCCTCCCCCCCCAATCTCTCTGTCTCTTCCCCCCCCCCCCACTCTCCCTGTCTCGCCCCCCCCCAAATCTCTCTGTCTCTCCCCCCCACTCTCTCTGTCTCTCTGCCCCCCCCACTCTCTCTTTCTCCCCCCCCAAATCTCTCTTTCTCTCCCCCCCCCCCCAATCTCTCTGTCCCTCCCCCCCCACTCTCTCTGTCTCTCTCCCCCCCCCCAATCTCTGCCTCTCCCCCCCCCGCAATCTCTCTGTCTCTCCCCCCCCCACAATTTCTCTGTCTCTCTCCCCCGCCCCCCAATCTCTCTGTCTCTCCCCCCCCCCATCTCTCTGTCTCTCTCCCCCCAATCTCTCTGTCTCTCCCCCCCCACTCTCTCTGTCTCTCTCCCCCCCCCAATCTCTCTGTCTCTCCCCCCCCACTCTCTCTGTCTCTTCCCCCCCCACTCTCTCTGTCTCCCTCCCCCCCCCCCAATCTCTCTGTCTCTCATCCCACTCTCTCTGTCTCTCTCCCCCCCCCACTCTCTCTGTCTCTCCCCCACAATATCTCTGTCTCTCCCCCCCCAATCTCTCTGTCTCTCCCCCCCAATCTCTGTCTCTCCGCCCCCCCAATCTGTCTCTCCCCCCCTCAATCTCTCTGTCTCTCCCCCCTCCAATCTCTCTGTCTCCCCCCCCCCCCCAATCTCTCTGTCTCTCATCCCACTCTCTCTGTCTCTCCCCCCCCCCTCTCTCTTTCTCCCCCCCCAATCTCTCTGTCTCTCCCCCCCCAATCTCTCTGTCTCTCTCCCCCCAATCTCTCTGTCTCTCCCCCCCCATTCTCTCTGTCTCTCTCCACCCCCCCAATCTCTCTGTCTCTCCCCCCCCCCACTCTCTCTGTCTCTTCCCCCCCCCACTCTCTCTGTCTCTCTCCCCCCCCCCACTCTCTCTTTCTACCCCCCCCCCCCAATCTCTCTGTCTCTCCCCCCCCCACTCTCTCTGTCTCTCTCCCCCCCCCAATCTCTCTGTCTCTCCCCCCCAATCTCTGTCTCTCCGCCCCCCCAATCTGTCTCTCCCCCCCTCAATCTCTCTGTCTCTCCCCCCCTCCAATCTCTCTGTCTCCCCCCCCCCCCCAATCTCTCTGTCTCTCATCCCACTCTCTCTGTCTCTCCCCCCCCCTCTCTTTCTCCCCCCCCCCAATCTCTCTGTCTCTCCCCCCCCCAATCTCTCTGTCTCTCTCCCCCCAATCTCTCTGTCTCTCCCCCCCCACTCTCTCTGTCTCTCTCCCCACCCCACTCTCTCTGTCTCTCTCCCCCCCCCAATCTCTCTGTCTCTCCCCCCCCAATCTCTGTCTCTCCGCCCCCCCCAATCTGTCTCTCCCCCCCCCCCAATCTCTCTGTCTCTCCACCCTCCCAATCTCTCTGTCTCTCCCCCCTTCAATCTCTCTGTCTCTCCCCCCTCAATCTCTCTGTCTCTCCCCCCTCCAATCTCTCTGTCTCCCCCCCCCCCCAATCTCTCTGTCTTTCCCCCCCAATCTCTCTGTCTCTTTCCCCCCCGAATCACTGTCTCTGCCCCCCAATCTCTCTGCCTCTCCCCCCCAATCCCTCTCTCTTCCCCCCCCCCAATCTCTCTGTCTCTCCACCCCCCCAATCTCTGTATCTCCCCCCAATCTCTCTGTCTCTCCCCCCCCCCAATCTCTCTGTCTCTCGCCCCCAATCTCTCTGTCTCTCCCATCCAATCTCTCTGTCTCTCCCCCCCCCAATCTCTCTGTCTCTCCCCCCCCAATCTCTCTGTCTCTCCCCCCCCAATCTCCCTGTCTCTCACCCCCCCAATCTCCCTGTCTCTCCCCCCCCCCAATCTCTCTGTCTCTCCCCCCCCAATCTCTCTGTCTCTCCCTCCAATCTCTCTGTCTCTCCCCCCCCCCCAATCTCTCTGTCTCTCCCACCCCCCCAATCTCTCTGTCTCCGACCCCCCAATCTCTCTGTCTCTCCCCCCCTCCCATCTCTCTGTCTCTCCCCCACAATCTCTCTGTCTCTCCCCCCCCAATCTCTCTGTCTCTCCCCCCCCCAATCTCTCTGTCTCTCCCCCCCAATCTCTCTGTCTCTTCCCCCCCCCCAATCTCTCTGTCTCTCCCCCCCAATCTCTCTGTCTCCCCCCCCCAATCTCTCTGTCTCTCCCCCCCCTCCCATCTCTCTGTCTCTCCCCCACAATCTCTCTGTCTCTCCCCCCCCAATCTCTCTGTCTCTCCCCCCCCAATCTCTCTGTCTCTCCCCCTCCAATCTCTCTGTCTCTCCCCCCCCAATCTCTGTGTCTCTCGCCCCCCCAATCTCTCTGTCTCCGCCCCCCCAATCTCTCTGTCTCTCCCCCCCTCCCATCTCTCTGTCTCTCCCCCACAATCTCTCTGTCTCTCCCCCCCCAATCTCTCTGTCTCTCCCCCCCCCAATCTCTCTGTCTCTCCCCCCCAATCTCTCTGTCTCTTCCCCCCCCCCAATCTCTCTGTCTCTCCCCCCCAATCTCTCTGTCTCCCCCCCCCAATCTCTCTGTCTCTCCCCCCCTCCCATCTCTCTGTCTCTCCCCCACAATCTCTCTGTCTCTCCCCCCCCAATCTCTCTGTCTCTCCCCCCCCAATCTCTCTGTCTCTCCCCCTCCAATCTCTCTGTCTCTCCCCCCCCAATCTCTGTGTCTCTCGCCCCCCCAATCTCTCTGTCTCTCCCCCCCCCCCCATCTCTCTGTCTCTCCCCCCCCAATCTCTCTGTCTCTCCCCCCCCCCAATCTCTGTCTCTCCCCCCCCCAATCTCTCTGTCTCTCCCCCCCAATCTCTCTGTCTCTCTCCCCCCCAATCTCTCTGTCTCTCCCCCCTAATCTCTCTGTCTCTCCCCCCCAATCTCTCTGTCTCCCCCCCCTCAATCTCTCTCTCTCTCCCCCCCCCAATCTCTCTGTCTCTCCCCCCCAATCTCTCTGTCTCCCCCCCCCCAATCTCTGTCTCTCCCCCCCCAATCTCTCTGTCTCTCCCCCCCAATCTCTCTGTCTCTCTCCCCCCCAATCTCTCTGTCTCTCCCCCCTAATCTCTCTGTCTCTCCCCCCCCCAATCTCTCTGTCTCCCCCCCCTCAATCTCTCTGTCTCTCCCCCCCCCAATCTCTCTGTCTCTCCCCCCCAATCTCTCTGTCTCTTCCCCCCCCACTCTCTCTGTCTCTTCCCCCCCCAATCTCTCTGTCTCTCCCCCCAATCTCTCTGTCTATTTCCTCCCCCCCCAATCTCTCTGTCTCTTCCCCCCCCCCCCGCCACTCTCCCTGTCTCGCCCCCCCCAAATCTCTCTGTCTCTCCCCCCCACTCTCTCTGTCTCTCTGCCCCCCCCACTCTCTCTTTCTCCCCCCCCCAAATCTCTCTTTCTCTCCCCCCCCCCCAATCTCTCTGTCCCTCCCCCCCCACTCTCTCTGTCTCTCTCCCCCCCCCCCAATCTCTGCCTCTCCCCCCCCCGCAATCTCTCTGTCTCTCCCCCCCCACAATTTCTCTGTCTCTCTCCCCCCCCCCCAATCTCTGTGTCTCTCCCGCCCCCCAATCTCTCTGTCTC
>NW_027253224.1:0-17085 GCF_044704955.1 Pristiophorus japonicus
GTACGTCTCCCTCAGTACTGCCCCTCAACAGTACGTCTCTCCCTCAGTACTGTCCCTCCGACAGTACGTCTCCCTCAGTACTGTCCCTCCGACAGTACGTCTCCCTCAGTACTGTCCCTCCGACAGTACGTCTCCCTCAGTACTGCCCCTCCGACAGTACGGCACTCCCTCAGTACTGCCCCTCCGACAGTACGTCTCCCTCAGTACTGTCCCTCCGACAGTACGTCTCCCTCAGTACTGTCCCTCCGACAGTACGTCTCCCTCAGTACTGCCCCTCCGACAGTACGTCTCCCTCAGTACTGTCCCTCCGACAGTACGTCTCCCCCAGTACTGCCCCTCCGACAGTACGGCACTCCCTCAGTACTGCCCCTCCGACAGTACGTCTCCCTCAGTACTGTCCCTCCGACAGTACGTCTCCCTCAGTACTGCCCCTCCGACAGTACGTCTCCCTCAGTACTGTCCCTCCGACAGTACGTCTCCCTCAGTACTGTCCCTCCGACAGTACGGCAATCCCTCAGTACTGCCCCTCCGACAGTACGTCTCCCTCAGTACTGTCCCTCCGACAGTACGGCAATCCCTCAGTACTGCCCCTCCGACAGTACGTCTCTCCCTCAGTACTGTCCCTCCGACAGTGCGGCACTCCCTCAGTACTGCCCCTCCGACAGTACGTCTCCCTCAGTACTGTCCCTCCGACAGTGCAGCACTCCCTCAGTACTGTCCCTCCGACAGTACGGCACTCCCTCAGTACTGTCCCTCCGAGAGTACGTCTCCCTCAGTACTGCCCCTCCGACAGTACTTCTCCCTCACTACTGCCCCTCCGACAGTAAGTCTCCCTCAGTACTGTCCCTCCAACAGTACGTCTCCCTCAGTACTGTCCCTCCGACAGTACGTCTCCCTCAGTACTGCCCCTCCGACAGTACGGCACTCCCTCAGTACTGCCCCTCCGACAGTACGTCTCCCTCAGTACTGTCCCTCCGACAGTACGTCTCCCTCAGTACTGCCCCTCCGACAGTAAGTCTCCCTCAGTACTGTCCCTCCGACAGTACGTCTCTCCCTCAGTACTGTCCCTCCGACAGTACGTCTCTCCCTCAGTACTGTCGCTCCGACAGTACGGCACTCCCTCAGTACTGTCCCTCCGACAGTACGTCTCCCTCAGTACTGTCCCTCCGACAGTACGTCTCCCTCAGTACTGTCCCTCCAACAGTACGTCTCCCTCAGTACTGTCCCTCCGACAGTACGTCTCCCTCAGTACTGCCCCTCCGTCAGTGCGGCACTCCCTCAGTACTGTCCCTCCGACAGTGCGGCACTCCCTCAGTACTGCCCCTCCAACAGTACGGCACTCCCTCAGTACTGCCCCTCAACAGTACGTCTCCCTCAGTACTGTCCCTCCGACAGTACGGCACTCCCTCAGTACTGTCCCTCCGACAGTACGTCTCCCTCAGTACTGCCCCTCAACAGTACGTCTCCCTCAGTACTGCCCCTCCGACAGTACGTCTCCCTCAGTACTGCCCCTCCGACAGTACGTCTCCCTCAGTACTGCCCCTCCGACAGTACGTCTCCCTCAGTACTGTCCCTCCTACAGTACGGCACTCCCTCAGTACTGCCCCTCCGACAGTACGTC
The DNA here is from genome assembly GCF_044704955.1 of Pristiophorus japonicus. Lineage (NCBI taxonomy): Eukaryota > Metazoa > Chordata > Chondrichthyes > Pristiophoridae > Pristiophorus > Pristiophorus japonicus. Next base: position 1,622 of record NW_027253224.1, read on the forward strand.
TCCCTCAGTACTGTCCCTCCGACAGTACGGACCTCCCTCAGTACTGTCCCTCCGACAGTACGTCTCCCTCAGTACTGCCCCTCCGACAGTACGTCTCCCTCAGTACTGTCCCTCCGACAGTACGGCAATCCCTCAGTACTGTCCCTCCGACAGTACGTCTCCCTCAGTACTGTCCCTCCGACAGTACGTCTCCCTCAGTACTGTCCCTCCGACAGTACGGACCTCCCTCAGTACTGCCCCTCCGACAGTACGTCTCCCTCAGTACTGTCCCTCCGACAGTACGTCTCCCTCAGTACTGTCCCTCCGACAGTACGTCTCCCTCAGTACTGTCCCTCCGACAGTACGGACCTCCCTCAGTACTGCCCCTCCGACAGTACGTCTCCCTCAGTACTGCCCCTCCGACAGTACGTCTCCCTCAGTACTGTCCCTCCGACAGTGCAGCACTCCCTCAGTACTGTCCCTCCGACAGTACGGCACTCCCTCAGTACTGTCCCTCCGACAGTACGTCTCCCTCAGTACTGCCCCTCCGACAGTACTTCTCCCTCACTACTGCCCCTCCGACAGTAAGTCTCCCTCAGTACTGTCCCTCCGACAGTACGTCTCCCTCAGTAATGCCCCTCCGACAGTACGTCTCCCTCAGTACTGCCCCTCCGACAGTACGTCTCCCTCAGTACTGTCCCTCCGACAGTACGTCTCCCTCAGTACTGTCCCTCCGACAGTACGTCTCCCTCAGTACTGCCCCTCCGACAGTACGTCTCCCTCAGTACTGTCCCTCCGACAGTACGTCTCCCTCAGTACTGTCCCTCCGACAGTACGTCTCCCTCAGTACTGCCCCTCCGACAGTACGTCTCCCTCAGTACTGTCCCTCCGACAGTACGTCTCCCTCAGTACTGTCCCTCCGACAGTACGTCTCCCTCAGTACTGTCCCTCCAACAGTACGTCTCCCTCAGTACTGTCCCTCCGACAGTACGTCTCCCTCAGTACTGCCCCTCCGACAGTACGGCACTCCCTCAGTACTGCCCCTCCGACAGTACGTCTCCCTCAGTACTGTCCCTCCGACAGTACGTCTCCCTCAGTACTGCCCCTCCGACAGTAAGTCTCCCTCAGTACTGTCCCTCCGACAGTACGTCTCTCCCTCAGTACTGTCCCTCCGACAGTACGGCACTCCCTCAGTACTGTCCCTCCGACAGTACGTCTCCCTCAGTACTGTCCCTCCGACAGTACGTCTCCCTCAGTACTGTCCCTCCGACAGTACGTCTCCCTCAGTACTGTCCCTCCGACAGTACGTCTCCCTCAGTACTGTCCCTCCGACAGTACGTCTCCCTCAGTACTGCCCCTCCGTCAGTGCGGCACTCCCTCAGTACTGTCCCTCCGACAGTGCGGCACTCCCTCAGTACTGTCCCTCCGACAGTACGTCTCCCTCAGTACTGTCCCTCCGACAGTGCGGCACTCCCTCAGTACTGTCCCTCCGACAGTACGTCTCCCTCAGTACTGCCCCTCCGACAGTACGTCTCCCTCAGTACTGCCCCTCAACAGTACGTCTCCCACAGTACTGTCCCTCCGACAGTACGTCTCCCTCAGTACTGTCCCTCCGACAGTACGTCTCCCTCAGTACTGCCCCTCCGACAGTACGTCTCTCCCTCAGTACTGTCCCTCCGACAGTGCGGCACTCCCTCAGTACTGCCCCTCCGACAGTACGTCTCCCTCAGTACTGCCCCTCCGACAGTACGGCACTCCCTCAGTACTGCCCCTCCGACAGTATGTCTCTCCCTCAGTACTGTCCCTCCGACAGTACGTCTCCCTCAGTACTGTCCCTCCGACAGTACGTCTCTCCCTCAGTACTGTCCCTCCGACAGTACGTCTCTCCCTCAGTACTGCCCCTCCGACAGTACGTCTCCCTCAGTACTGCCCCTCCGACAGTACGTCTCCCTCAGTACTGTCCCTCCGACAGTACGTCTCCCTCAGTACTGCCCCTCCGACAGTACGGCACTCCCTCAGTACTGTCCCTCCGACAGTTCGTCTCCCTCACTACTGCCCCTCCGACAGTGCAGCACTCCCTCAGTACTGCCCCTCCGACAGTGCGGCACTCCCTCAGTACTGTCCCTCCGACAGTACGTCTCCCTCAGTACTGCCCCTCCGACAGTACTTCTCCCTCACTACTGCCCCTCCGACAGTAAGTCTCCCTCAGTACTGTCCCTCCGACAGTACGTCTCCCTCAGTACTGCCCCTCCGACAGTACGTCTCCCTCAGTACTGTCCCTCCGACAGTACGTCTCCCTCAGTACTGTCCCTCCGACAGTACGTCTCCCTCAGTACTGTCCCTCCAACAGTACGTCTCCCTCAGTCCTGTCCCTCCGACAGTACGTCTCCCTCAGTACTGCCCCTCCGACAGTACGGCACTCCCTCAGTACTGCCCCTCCGACAGTACGTCTCCCTCAGTACTGCCCCTCCGACAGTACGGCACTCCCTCAGTACTGCCCCTCCGACAGTACGTCTCCCTCAGTACTGTCCCTCCGACAGTACGTCTCTCCCTCAGTACTGTCCCTCCGACAGTACGTCTCTCCCTCAGTACTGTCCCTCCGACAGTACGTCTCCCTCAGTACTGCCCCTCCGACAGTGCGTCTCCCTCAGTACTGTCCCTCCAACAGTACGTCTCCCTCAGTACTGTCCCTCCGACAGTACGTCTCCCTCAGTACTGTCCCTCCAACAGTACGTCTCCCTCAGTACTGTCCCTCCGACAGTACGTCTCCTCAGTACTGTCCCTCCAACAGTACGTCTCCCTCAGTACTGCCCCTCCGACAGTACGTCTCCCTCAGTACTGTCCCTCCGACAGTACGTCTCCCTCAGTACTGCCCCTCCGACAGTACGTCTCCCTCAGTACTGCCCCTCCAACAGTATGTCTCCCTCAGTACTGTCCCTCCGACAGTACGTCTCCCTCAGTACTGTCCCTCCGAAAGTACGTCTCCCTCCGGACTGTCCCTCCGACAGTACGTCTCCCTCAGTACTGTCCCTCCGACAGTACGTCTCCCTCAGTCCTGTCCCTCCGACAGTACGTCACTCCCTCAGTACTGTCCCTCCGACAGTGCGGCACTCCCTCAGTACTGCGCCTCCGACAGTACGTCTCCCTCAGTACTGTCCCTCCGACAGTACGTCTCCCTCAGTACTGTCCCTCCCACAGTACGTCTCCCTCAGTACTGCCCCTCCGACAGTACGTCTCCCTCAGTACTGCCCCTCCGACAGTACGTCTCCCTCAGTACTGCCCCTCCGACAGTACGTCTCCCTCAGTACTGACTCTCCGACAGTACGTCTCCCTCAGTACTGTCCCTCCGACAGTACGGCACTCCCTCAGTACTGTCCCTCCGACAGTACGGCACTCCCTCAGTACTGTCCCTCCGACAGTACGTCTCCCTCAGTACTGCCCCTCCGACAGTACGTCTCCCTCAGTACTGCCCCACCGACAGTACGTCTCCCTCAGTACTGCCCCTCCGACAGTACGTCTCCCTCAGTACTGCCCCTCCGACAGTACGTCTCTCTCAGTACTGCCCCTCGGACAGTACGTCTCCCTCAGTACTGCCCCTCCGACAGTACGTCTCCCTCAGTACTGCTCCTCCGACAGTACGTCTCTCTCAGTACTGCCCCTCGGACAGTACGTCTCCCTCAGTATTGCCCCTCCGACAGTACATCTCCCTCAGTCCTGTCACTCCGACAGTACGGCACTCCCTCAGTACTGTCCCTCCGACAGTACGTCTCCCTCAGTCCTGTCACTCCGACAGTACGGCACTCCCTCAGTACTGTCCCTCCGACAGTACGTCTCCCTCAGTACTGCCCCTCCATCAGTGCGGCACTCCCTCAGTATTGCCCCTCCGACAGTACGTCTCCCTCAGTACTGCCCCTCCGACAGTACGTCTCCCTCAGTACTGCCCCTCCGACAGTATGTCTCCATCAGTACTGTCCCTCCGACAGTACGTCTCCCTCAGTACTGCCCCTCCGACAGTACGTCTCCCTCAGTACTGCCCCTCCGACAGTACGTCTCCCTCAGTACTGTCCCTCCGACAGTACGTCTCCCTCAGTACTGCCCCTCCGACAGTACGTCTCCCTCAGTACTGCCCCTCCGACAGTACGTCTCCCTCAGTACTGCCCCTCCGACAGTACGTCTCCCTCAGTACTGCCCCTCCGACAGTACGTCTCCCTCAGTACTGTCCCTCCGACAGTACGGCACTCCCTCAGTACTGTCCCTCCGACAGTACGTCTCCATCAGTACTGTCCCTCCGACAGTACGTCTCCCTCAGTACTGTCCCTCCGACAGTCCGTCTCCGTCAGTACTGTCCCTCCGACAGTACGTCTCCCTCAGTACTACCCCTCCGACAGTACGTCTCCCTCAGTACTGTACCTCCGACAGTACGTCTCCCTCAGTACTGCCCCTCCGACAGTACGGCACTCCCTCAGTACTACCCCTCCGACAGTACGTCTCCCTCAGTACTGTACCTCCGACAGTACGTCTCCCTCAGTACTGCCCCTCCGACAGTACGTCTCCCTCAGTACTGTCCCTCCGACAGTATGTCTCCCTCAGTACTGCCCCTCCGACAGTACGTCTCCCTCAGTACTGTCCCTCCGACAGTACGTCTCCCTCAGTACTGTCCCTCCGACAGTGCGGCACTCCCTCAGTACTGCCCCTCCGACAGTACGTCTCCCTCAGTACTGTCCCTCCGACAGTATGTCTCCCTCAGTACTGCCCCTCCAACAGTACGTCTCCCTCAGTACTGCACCTCCGACAGTACGTCTCCCTCAGTACTGTCCCTCCGACAGTACGTCTCCCTCAGTACAGCCCCTCCGACAGTACGTCTCCCTCAGTACTGTCACTCCGACAGTACGTCACTCCCTCAGTACTGTCCCTCCGACAGTACGTCTCCCTCAGTACTGTCCCTCCAACAGTACGTCTCCCTCAGTACTGTCCCTCCGACAGTACGTCTCCCTCAGTACTGTCCCTCCGACAGTACGGCACTCCCTCAGTACTGCCCCTCCGACAGTATGTCTCCCTCAGTACTGTCCCTCCGACAGTATGTCTCTCCCTCAGCACTGTCCCTCCGACAGTACGTCTCCCTCAGTACTGCCCCTCCGACAGTACGTCTCCCTCAGTACTGCCCCTCCGACAGTACGTCTCCCTCAGTACTGTCCCTCCGACAGTATGTCTCCCTCAGTACTGCCCCTCCGACAGTACGTCTCCCTCAGTACTGTCCCTCCGACAGTATGTCTCTCCCTCAGCACTGTCCCTCCGACAGTACGTCTCCCTCAGTACTGCCCCTCCGACAGTACGTCTCCCTCAGTACTGCCCCTCCGACAGTACGTCTCCCTCAGTACTGTCCCTCCGACAGTACGGCACTCCCTCAGTACTGTCCCTCCGACAGTTCGTCTCCCTCAGTACTGTCCCTCCGACAGTTCGTCTCCCTCAGTACTGTCCCTCCGACAGTTCGTCTCCCTCAGTACTGTCCCTCCGACAGTACGTCTCCCTCAGTACTGCCCCTCCGACAGTACGTCTCCCTCAGTACTGCCCCTCCAACAGTACGTCTCCCTCAGTACTGCCCCTCCGACAGTACGGCACTCCCTCAGTACTGTCGCTCCGACAGTACGTCTCCCTCAGTATTGTCCCTCCGACAGTACGTCTCCCTCAGTAATGCCCCTCCGACAGTGCGGCACTCCCTCAGTACTGTCCCTCCGACAGTACGTCTCCCTCAGTATTGTCCCTCCGACAGTACGTCTCCCTCAGTACTGCCCCTCCGACAGTGCGGCACTCCCTCAGTACTGCCCCTCCGACAGTGCGGCACTCCCTCAGTACTTCCCCTCCGACAGTACGTCTCCCTCAGTACTGCCCCTCCGACAGTACGGCACTCCCTCAGTACTTCCCCTCCGACAGTACGTCTCCCTCAGTACTGTCCCTCCGACAGTACGGCAGTCCCTCAGTACTGCACCTCCGACAGTACGTCTCCCTCAGCACTGTCCCTCCGACAGTACGTCTCCCTCAGCACTGTCCCTCCGACAGTACGTCTCCCTCAGTACTGCCCCTCCGACAGTACGTCTCCCTCAGTACTTTCCCTATGACAGTGCGGCACTCCCTCAGTACTGTCCCTCCGACAGTACGTCTCCCTCAGTACTGCCCCTCCGACAGTACGTCTCCCTCAGTACTGTCCCTCCGACAGTACGTCTCCCTCAGTACTGTCCCTCCGACAGTATGTCTCTCCCTCAGCACTGTCCCTCCGACAGTACGTCTCCCTCAGTACTGCCCCTCCGACAGTGCGTCTCTCCCTCAGTACTGCCCCTCCGACAGTACGTCTCCCTCAGTACTGTCCCTCCGACAGTACGTCTCCCTCAATACTGTCCCTCCGACCGTACGTCACTCCCTCAGTACTGCCCCTCAACAGTACGTCTCCCTCAGTACTGACCCTCCGACAGTACGTCTCCCTCAGTACTGCCCCTCCGACAGTACGTCTCCCTCAGTACTGTCCCTCCGACAGTACGTCTCCCTCAGTACTGCCCCTCCGACAGTACGTCTCCCTCAGTACTGTCCCTCCGACAGTACGTCTCCCTCAGTACTGCCCCTCAACAGTACGTCTCCCTCAGTACTGTCCCTCCGACAGTACGTCTCCCTCAGTACTGTCCCTCCGACAGTACGGCACTCCCTCAGTACTGCCCCTCCGACAGTACGTCTCCCTCAGTACTGCCCCTCCGACAGTACGTCTCCCTCAGTACTGTCCCTCCGACAGTACGTCTCCCTCAGTACTGCCCCTCCGACAGTACGTCTCCCTCAGTACTGTCCCTCCGACAGTACGTCTCCCTCAGTACTGTCCCTCCGACAGTACGTCTCCCTCAGTACTGCCCCTCCGACAGTACGTCTCCCTCAGTACTGTCCCTCCGACAGTACGGCACTCCCTCAGTACTGTCCCTCCGACAGTACGTCTCCCTCAGTACTGTCCCTCCGACAGTACGGCACTCCCTCAGTACTGTCCCTCCGACAGTACGTCTCCCTCAGTACTGTCCCTCCGACAGTACGTCTCTCCCTCAGTACTGCCCCTCCGACAGTACGTCTCCCTCAGTACTGTCCCTCCGACAGTACGTCTCCCTCAGTACTGTCCCTCCGACAGTACGTCTCCCTCAGTACTGTCCCTCCGACAGTACGTCTCCCTCAGTACTGTCCCTCCGACAGTACGTCTCCCTCAGTACTGTCCCTCCAACAGTACGGCACTCCCTCAGTACTGCCCCTCCGACAGTACGTCTCCCTCAGTACTGCCCCTCCGACAGTACGTCTCCCTCAGTACTGTCCCTCCGACAGAACGTCTCCCTCAGTACTGCCCCTCCGACAGTACGTCTCCCTCAGTACTGCCCCTCCGACAGTACGTCTCCCTCAGTACTGTCCCTCCGACAGTATGTCTCTCCCTCAGCACTGTCCCTCCGACAGTACGTCTCCCTCAGTACTGTCCCTCCGACAGTACGTCTCCCTCAGTACAGCCCCTCCGACAGTACGTCTCCCTCAGTACTGTCCCTCCGACAGTACGTCTCCCTCAGTACTGCCCCTCCGACAGTACGTCTCCCTCAGTACTGCCACTCCGACAGTACGTCTCCCTCAGTACTACCCCTCCGACAGTACGTCTCCCTCAGTACAGCCCCTCCGACAGTACGTCTCCCTCAGTACTGTCCCTCCGACAGTACGTCTCCCTCAGTACTGCCCCTCCGACAGTACGTCTCCCTCAGTACTGCCCCTCCGACAGTACGTCTCCCTCAGTAATGCCCCTCCGACAGTACGTCTCCCTCAGTACTGTCCCTCCGACAGTACGTCTCCCTCAGTACTGCCCCTCCGACAGTACGTCTCCCTCAGTACTGCCCCTCCGACAGTACGTCTCCCTCAGTACTGTCCCTCCGACAGTATGTCTCTCCCTCAGCACTGTCCCTCCGACAGTACGTCTCCCTCAGTACTGTCCCTCCGACAGTACGTCTCCCTCAGTACAGCCCCTCCGACAGTACGTCTCCCTCAGTACTGCCCCTCCGACAGTACGTCTCCCTCAGTACTGCCCCTCCGAGAGTACGTCACTCCCTCAGTACTGTCCCTCCGACAGTACGTTTCCCTCAGTACAGCCCCTCCGACAGTACGTCTCCCTCAGTACTGCCCCTCCGACAGTACGTCTCCCTCAGTACTGCCCCTCCGACATTACGTCTCCCTCAGTACTGCCCCTCCGACAGTACGTCTCCCTCAGTACTGCCCCTCCGACATTACGTCTCCCTCAGTACTGTCCCTCCGACAGTACGTCTCCCTCAGTACTGTCCCTCCGACAGTACTGCACTCCCTCAGTACTGCCCCTCCGACATTACGTCTCCCTCAGTACTGCCCCTCCGACAGTACGGCACTCCCTCAGTTCTGCCCCTCCGACATTACGTCTCCCTCAGTACTGCCCCTCCGACATTACGTCTCCCTCAGTACTGCCCCTCCGACATTACGTCTCCCTCAGTACTGTCCCTCCGACAATACGTCTCCCTCAGTACTGCCCCTCCGACAGTACGGCACTCCCTCAGTACTGTCCCTCTGACAGTACGTCTCCCTCAGTACTGCCCCTCCGACAGTACGGCACTCCCTCAGTACTGCCCCTCCGACAGTACGTCTCCCTCAGTACTGCCCCTCCGACATTACGTCTCCCTCAGTACTGTCCCTCTGACAGTACGTCTCTCCCTCAGTATTGCCCCTCCGACAGTACGTCTCCCTCAGTACTGTCCCTCCGACAGTACGTCTCCCTCAGTACTGCCCCTCCGACAGTACGTCTCCCTCAGTACTGCCCCTCCGACAGTACGTCTCTCCGTCAGTACTGTCCCTCCGACAGTACGTCTCCCTCAGTACTGTCCCTCCGACAGTACGTCACTCCCTCAGTACTGTCCCTCCTACAGTACGTCTCCCTCAGTACTGTCCCTCCGACAGTACGTCACTCCATCAGTACTGTCCCTCCGACAGAACGTCTCCCTCAGTAATGCCCCTCCGACAGTGCGGCACTCCCTCAGTACTGTCCCTCCGACAGTACGTCTCCCTCAGTATTGTCCCTCCGACAGTACGTCTCCCTCAGTACTGTCCCTCCAACAGTGCGGCACTCCCTCAGTACTGTCCCTCCGACAGTACGTCTCCCTCAGTACTGCCCCTCCGACAGTACGTCTCCCTCAGTACTGCCCCTCCGACAGTACGTCTCCCTCAGTACTGCCCCTCCGACAGTACGTCTCCCTCAGTACTGCCCCTCCGACAGTACGTCTCCCTCAGTACTGCCCCTCCGACAGTACGTCTCCCTCAGTACTGCCCCTCTGACAGTACGTCTCCCTCAGTACTGCCCCTCCGACAGTACGTCTCCCTCAGTACTGCCCCTCCGACAGTACGTCTCCCTCAGTACTGCCCCTCGGACAGTACGTCTCCCTCAGTACTCCCCCTCCGACAGTACGTCTCCCTCAGTATTGCCCCTCCGACAGTACATCTCCCTCAGTCCTGTCACTCCGACAGTACGGCACTCCCTCAGTACTGTCCCTCCGACAGTACGTCTCCCTCAGTCCTGTCACTCCGACAGTACGGCACTCCCTCAGTACTGTCCCTCCGACAGTACGTCTCCCTCAGTACTGCCCCTCCATCAGTGCGGCACTCCCTCAGTACTGCCCCTCCGACAGTACGTCTCCCTCAGTACTGCCCCTCCGACAGTACGTCTCCCTCAGTACTGCCCCTCCGACAGTACGTCTCCCTCAGTACTGTCCCTCCGACAGTACGTCTCCCTCAGTACTGCCCCTCCGACAGTGCGTCTCCCTCAGTACTGCCCCTCCGACAGTACGTCTCCCTCAGTACTGCCCCTCCGACAGTACGTCTCCCTCAGTACTGTCCCTCCGACAGTACGTCTCCCTCAGTACTGTCCCTCCGACAGTACGTCTCCCTCAGTACTGTCCCTCCGACAGTACGTCTCCATCAGTACTGCCCCTCCGACAGTACGTCTCCCTCAGTACTGCCCCTCCGACAGTAAGGCACTCCCTCAGTACTGTCCCTCCGACAGTACGTCTCCCTCAGTACTGTCCCTCCGACAGTACGTCTCCCTCAGTACTGTCCCTCCGACAGTACGTCTCCATCAGTACTGCCCCTCCGACAGTACGTCTCCCTCAGTACTGCCCCTCCGACAGTAAGGCACTCCCTCAGTACTGTCCCTCCGACAGTACGTCTCCCTCAGTACTGTCCCTCCGACAGTACGTCTCCCTCAGTACTGTCCCTCCGACAGTGCGGCACTCCCTCAGTACTGCCCCTCCGACAGTACGTCTCCCTCAGTACTGTCCCTCCGACAGTATGTCTCCCTCAGTACTGCCCCTCCAACAGTACGTCTCCCTCAGTACTGTCCCTCCGACAGTACGTCTCCCTCAGTACTGTCCCTCCGACAGTACGTCTCCCTCAGTACTGTCCCTCCGACAGTACGTCTCCCTCAGTACTGCACCTCCGACAGTACGTCTCTCCCTCAGTGCTGTCCCTCCGACAGTACGTCTCCCTCAGTACTGTCCCTCCGACAGTACGTCTCCCTCAGTACTGTACCTCCGACAGTACGTCTCCCTCAGTACTGTCCCTCCGACAGTACGTCTCCCTCAGTACTGTACCTCCGACAGTACGTCTCCCTCAGTACTGTCCCTCCGACAGTACGTCTCCCTCAGTACTGTCACTCCGACAGTACGTCACTCCCTCAGTACTGTCCCTCCGACAGTACGTCTCCCTCAGTACTGTCCCTCCAACAGTACGTCTCCCTCAGTACTGTCCCTCCGACAGTACGTCTCCCTCAGTACTGTCCCTCCGAAAGTGCGTCTCCCTCAGTACTGTCCCTCCGACAGTACGTCTCCCTCAGTACTGTCCCTCCGACAGTACGGCACTCCCTCAGTACTGCCCCTCCGACAGTACGTCTCCCTCAGTACTGTCCCTCCGACAGTACGGCACTCCCTCAGTACTGCCCCTCCGACAGTACGTCTCCCTCAGTACTGTCCCTCCGACAGTACGGCACTCCCTCAGTACTGTCCCTCCGACAGTTCGTCTCCCTCAGTACTGTCCCTCCGACAGTTCGTCTCCCTCAGTACTGTCCCTCCGACAGTACGTCTCCCTCAGTACTGTCCCTCCGACAGTTCGTCTCCCTCAGTACTGTCCCTCCGACAGTACGTCTCCCTCAGTACTGCCCCTCCGACAGTACGTCTCCCTCAGTACTGCCCCTCCAACAGTACGTCTCCCTCAGTACTGCCCCTCCGACAGTACGGCACTCCCTCAGTACTGCCCCTCCGACAGTACGTCTCCCTCAGTACTGTCCCTCCGACAGTACGTCTCCCTCAGTACTGCACCTCCGACAGTACGTCTCCCTCAGCACTGTCCCTCCGACAGTACGTCTCCCTCAGTACTGCACCTCCGACAGTGCGGCACTCCCTCAGTACTGCCCCTCCGACAGTGCGGCACTCCCTCAGTACTGCCCCTCCGACAGTACGTCTCCCTCAGTACTGCACCTCCGACAGTACGTCTCCCTCAGCACTGTCCCTCCGACAGTACGTCTCCCTCAGCACTGTCCCTCCGACAGTACGTCTCCCTCAGCACTGTCCCTCCGACAGTACGTCTCCCTCAGTACTGTCCCTCCGACAGTACGTCTCCCTCAGTACTGCCCCTCCGACAGTACCTCTCCCTCAGTACTTTCCCTATGACAGTGCGGCACTCCCTCAGTACTGTCCCTCCGACAGTACGTCTCCCTCAGTACTGTCCCTCCGACAGTACGTCTCCCTCAGTACTGCCCCTCCGACAGTGCGGCACTCCCTCAGTACTGCCCCTCCGACAGTGCGGCACTCCCTCAGTACTGCCCCTCCGACAGTACGTCTCCCTCAGTACTGTCCCTCCGACAGTACGTCTCCCTCAGTACTGTCCCTCCGACAGTATGTCTCTCCCTCAGCACTGTCCCTCCGACAGTACGTCTCCCTCAGTACTGCCCCTCCGACAGTACGTCTCCCTCAGTACTGCCCCTCCGACAGTACGTCTCTCCCTCAGCACTGTCCCTCCGACAGTACGTCTCCCTCAGTACTGTCCCTCCGCCAGTACGTCTCCCTCAGTACTGTCCCTCCGACAGTACGTCTCCCTCAATACTGTCCCTCCGACCGTACGGCACTCCCTCAGTACTGTCACTCCGACAGTACGTCACTCCCTCAGTACTGCCCCTCAACAGTACGTCTCCCTCAGTACTGCCCCTCCGACAGTACGTCTACCTCAGTACTGACCCTCCGACAGTACGGCACTCCCTCAGTACTGCCCCTCCGACAGTACGTCTCCCTCAGTACTGTCCCTCCGACAGTACGTCTCCCTCAGTACTGTCCCTCCGACAGTACGTCTCCCTCAGTACTGTCCCTCCAACAGTACGGCACTCCCTCAGTACTGCCCCTCCGACAGTACGTCTCCCTCAGTACTGTCCCTCCGACAGTACGTCTCCCTCAGTACTGCCCCTCCGACAGTACGTCTCCCTCAGTACTGTCCCTCCGACAGTACGTCTCCCTCAGTACTGCCCCTCCGACAGTACGTCTCCCTCAGTACTGCCACTCCGACAGTACGTCTCCCTCAGTACTGCCCCTCCGACAGTACGTCTCCCTCAGTACTGCCCCTCCGACAGTACGTCTCCCTCAGTACTGCCCCTCCGACAGTACGTCTCCCTCAGTACTGTCCCTCCGACAGAACGTCTCCCTCAGTACTGCCCCTCCGACAGTACGTCTCCCTCAGTACTGCCCCTCCGACAGTACGTCTCCCTCAGTACTGTCCCTCCGACAGTATGTCTCTCCCTCAGCACTGTCCCTCCGACAGTACGTCTCCCTCAGTACTGCCCCTCCGACAGTACGTCTCCCTCAGTACTGTCCCTCCGACAGTACGTCTCCCTCAGTACTGCCCCTCCGACAGTACGTCTCCCTCAGTACTGCCACTCCGACAGTACGTCTCCCTTAGTACTACCCCTCCGACAGTACGTCTCCCTCAGTACAGCCCCTCCGACAGTACGTCTCCCTCAGTACTGCCCCTCCGACAGTACGTCTCCCTCAGTACTGTCCCTCCGACAGTACGTCTCCCTCAGTAATGCCCCTCCGACAGTACGTCTCCCTCAGTACTGTCCCTCCGACAGTACGTCTCCCTCAGTACTGTCCCTCCGACAGTACGTCTCCCTCAGTACTGCCCCTCCGACAGTACGTCTCCCTCAGTAATGCCCCTCCGACAGTACGTCTCCCTCAGTACTGTCCCTCCGACAGTACGTCTCCCTCAGTACTGCCCCTCCGACAGTACGTCTCCCTCAGTACTGCCCCTCCGACAGTACGTCTCCCTCAGTACTGTCCCTCCGACAGTACGTCTCCCTCAGTACCACCCCTCCGACAGTACGTCTCCCTCAGTACTGCCCCTCCGACAGTACGTCTCCCTCAGTACTGCCCCTCCGACAGTACGGCACTCCCTCAGTACTGTCCCTCCGACTACGGCACTCCCTCAGTACTGCCCCTCCGACAGTACGTCTCCCTCAGTACTGTCCCTCCGACAGTACGTCTCCCTCAGTACTGTCACTCCGACAGTACGTCACTCCCTCAGTACTGTCCCTCCGACAGTACGTCTCCCTCAGTACTGCCCCTCCGACAGTACGTCTCCCTCAGTACTGTCCCTCCGACAGTACGGCACTCCCTCACTACTGCCCCTCCGACAGTACATCTCCCTCAGTACTGTCCCTCCGACAGTACGTCTCCCTCAGTACTGTCCCTCCGACAGTACGGCACTCCCTCAGTACTGCCACTCCGACAGTACGTCTCCCTCAGTACTGCCCCTCCGACAGTACGTCTCCCTCAGTACTGTCCCTCCGACAGTACGGCACTCCCTCACTACTGCCCCTCCGACAGTACATCTCCCTCAGTACTGTCCCTCCGACAGTACGGCACTCCCTCAGTACTGCCACTCCGACAGTACGTCTCCCTCAGTACTGCCCCTCCGACAGTACGGCACTCCCTCAGTACTGTCCCTCCGACAGTACGTCTCCCTCAGTACTGCCCCTCCGACAGTACGTCTCCCTCAGTACTGTCCCTCCGACAGTACGTCTCCCTCAGTACTGTCCCTCCGACAGTACGATCTCCCTCAGTACTGTCCCTCCGACAGTACGTCTCCCTCAGTACTGTCCCTCCGACAGTACGTCTCCCTCAGTACTGTCCCTCCGACAGTACGTCTCCCTCAGTACTGTCCCTCCGACAGTAAATCTCCCTCAGTACTGCCCCTCCGACAGTACGTCTCCCTCAGTACTGCCCCTCCGACAGTACGTCTCCCTCAGTACTGCCCCTCCGACAGTACGTCTCCCTCAGTACTGCCCCTCCGACAGTACGTCACTCCCTCAGTACTGTCCCTCCGACTGTACGTCTCCCTCAGTACTGCCCCTCTTACAGTACGTCACTCCCTCAGTACTGTCCCTCCGACAGTACGTCTCCCTCAGTACTGTCCCTCCGACAGTACGTCTCCCTCAGTACTGTCCCTCCGACAGTACGTCTCCCTCAGTACTGTCCCTCCGACAGTGCGGCACTCCCTCAGTACTGTCCCTCCGACAGTGCGGCACTCCCTCAGTACTGCCCCTCCGACAGTAAGTCTCCCTCACTACTGTCCCTCCGACAGTACGTCTCCCTCACTACTGTCCCTCCGACAGTACGTCTCCCTCAGTACTGTCCCTCCGACAGTACGTCTCCCTCAGTACTGCCCCTCCGACAGTACGTCTCCCTCAGTACTGTCCCTCCGACAGTACGTCTCCCTCAGTACTGCCCCTCCGACAGTACGTCTCCCTCAGTACTGCCCCTCCGACAGTACGTCTCCCTCAGTACTGTCCCTCCGACAGTACGTCTCCCTCAGTACTGCCCCTTCAACAGTGCGGCACTCCCTCTGTACTGTCCCTCCGACAGAACGGCACTCCCTCAGTACTGTCCCTCCGACAGTGCGGCACTCCCTCAGTACAGCCCCTCCGACAGTAAGTCTCCCTCAGTACTGCCCCTCCGACAGTACGGCACTCCCTCAGTACTGCCCCTCCGACAGTACGTCTCCCTCAGTACCGTCCCTCCGACAGTACGTCTCCCTCAGTACTGTCCCTCCGACAGTACGTCTCCCTCAGTACTGTCCCTCCGACAGTGCGGCACTCCCTCAGTACTGTCCCTCCGACAGTACGTCCCCCTCAGTACTGCCCCTCCTACAGTACGTCTCCCTCAGTACTGTCCCTCCGACAGTACGTCTCCCTCAGTACTGTCCCTCCGACAGTACGTCTCCCTCAGTACTGCCCCTCCGACAGTACGTCTCCCTCAGTACTGTCCCTCCGACAGTACGTCTCCCTCAGCACTGTCCCTCCTACAGTACGTCTCCCTCAGTACTGTCCCTCCGACAGTACATCTCCCTCAGTACTGTCCCTCCGACAGTACGTC